>NW_009732337.1:0-17800 GCF_000703405.1 Apaloderma vittatum | reverse complement strand
TCAAGTGCATTGGCAACTAGAGGCCAATCTGCTATTTCTCAGACTCAGCAGGCAATCTGTCAGCTTAGAGTGCTTAAAAACACTTTACATCAGCTCTGCTCTCCCGCCACTTCTAGCTGTCTCTACAAAGAATTACTGATCATTCCTATAGTATGTAACTCAGACATAGTATGTCACAGTAATTACACCACAGCCATACATTTAACTTTTATCAGCATTAACTGTTCCGCTGTTTTCCTTTTAATACAACATTCACAGAATATTTGATTAAGATTTTTCTTGAATACCAATGGTTTAACATTCACAGAATATTTGATTAAGATTTTTCATGAATACCATTAAGCATTCATGGATTTTATCTTACCAAGCCAGCCTCCTCAAAAACAACAGAAAAAAGCCAAAAAAAGAGACATCCTTTAGGGGAAACGTCTACTTCAGTGTGGTGGGATGGAGCTGGCTAGACACCAGGTGACCAGCAAAGCTGCTCCATCACTCCTCTCCTCAGATGGACAGGAGAGAGAAAACATAACAAAAGGCTAGTGGGTTGAGAACAGGACAGGGACATCACTCAGCAGTTACAGTCACAGGCAAAACAGACATGACTTACTCAGCAATTACAGTCACAGGCAAAACAGACATGACTGTTGCAATACACTGAACTAATTTCCTCATCGAATCAGAGTAGGATAATGAGAAACAAACCCAAATCTTAAAGGACCTTTCCCTCGCCCCTCCCTCCTTCCCGGGCATAACTCTAGTCCCGAATTCCCCACCCGGTCCACCCAAGTGGCACAGGGTAATGGGAAATGGGAGTTGTGGTCAGTTCATTAGATGCCATCTCTACTGCTCCTTCTTCCTCAGAGGGAGGACTCCTGACATTCTTTCCCCGCTCCAGTGTGGGGTCCCTTCCACAGGAGAGAGTCCACATACTTCTCCAACGTGAATCCTTCCCATGGGCTGCAGTTCTTCACAAACTGGTCTAGCATGTGCCCCTTCCATGGTGTGTTCAGGAGCTGACTGCTCCAGTATGGGTCCCTCACAGTGTCGCAAGTCCTGCCAAAGAAACTACTCCAGTGTGTGCTTCTTTTTTCACGGGGCCACAAGTCCTGCCAGGAGCCTGCCCCATGCCATCCACCTGCTCCGGCGTGGAGTCCTCCACAGGCTGTAGATGGACATCTGTTTCACCATTAACCTCCAGAGACTGCAAGGGGACAGCCTGCCTGCCTCACCACAGTCTTCACCATGGGCTGCAGGGGAATCACTGCTCCAGCACCTGGAGCACATCCTCCGCCTCCTTCTTCACTGTTGGATCACAACAATGCTGGGCAAATGCTACAGGCTTGGGGAGGAGTGGCTGGAGAGCTGCCAGGCAGAGAGGGACCTGGGAGTGCTGGTTGACAACCGGCTGAACATGAGCCCATAGTGTGCCCAGGGGGCCGGGAATGCCAATGGCATCCTGGCCTGTATCAGGAACAGTGTGGCCAGCAGGAGCAGGGATGTGATTCTGCCCCTGTGCTCAGCCCTGGTGAGGCCTCCCCTCGAGCCCTGTTTGCAAGGCTGGGCCCCTCACTGCAAGAAAGACCTTGAGGTGCTGGAGTGTGTCCAAAGAAGGGCAACAAAGCTGGTGAAGAGTCTTGATAACAAGTCTGAGGAGCAGCTTGAGGGAATTGGGGTTGTTTAGTCTGGAGAAAAAGAGGCTGAGGGAGACCTTATTTCTCTCTACAACTACCTGAAAAGAGGTTGCAGTGAGGTGGATGCGGGTCTCTTCTCCCAAGTAACAAGCAATAGGAAAAGAGGAAATGGCCTCAAGTTACACCAGGGGAGGTTTAGATTAGATATTAGGAAAAAATTCTTCATTGAAAGTTTTGTTAATCATTGGATCAGGCTGCCCAGTCAAGCGTTGGAATCACTGTCCCCAGAGGTATTTAAAAGACGAAAAGACATGTAGATGAGGTGCTCAGGGACATAGTTTAGTGGTAGACCTGGCATCGTTAGGTTAAATGGTTGGACTCGATGATCTTACAAGATCTCTTCCAACCTAAATGATTCTACCACTCACTGACCTTGTGGTCTGCAGAGTTGTTGCTCTCACACATTCTCACTCCACTCCCTTTGGTTACAGATGCACAGGGTTCCTCCCAGCCCTCTTAAATATGTTTTCACAGAGGTGTTACCACCACTGATGGACTCAGACTTGGCCAGTGGTGAGTCCACCTTTGGAACCAGCTGGCTTTGGCTCTATTGGACATGGAGGAAGTTTCTGGCAGCTTCTCACAGAAGGCACCCCTGTAGCCCCCCTCCCTCCAGCCAAAACCTTGTGATGGAAGCCCAATACATTACGAAAGAGTAAGACTGGACAAAGCATGCCCTGCATTTATCTTACCACCAGAATTAATTTAAAAACCCTCCATAACACCTCATGATGCATAATAGTAAAGTACTCTTGATGGTTTCTGTTGCATTTTTAAAGCACAAATACTGAATATTGCTAATGAGTGGAAATTCATTACTTTTACACAGAAAAAAAACCAAAAACAACTAGTAATTTGACTTAGATTGACACTTCTCCTTGACCACAGTTACAAGTCACATGGTTTAAAAAAACTACTAAATTTCCAAATTAGTTTTCTGCTATCCTATGTCAACTGTGCTTGAGTTCAGAGAAAAGTTTGAAGAATATGAGGCTTAAAATGAAAACCAGACATCACTACCCACCCATAGGAAACCTAAAACCAGAAACACAAGAGAATTATCATACTCATATAAATATTATATTGATCAAATTTACTCAAATATATACTACTTAAAGGTTACTTTTACTATTAGGTGGGTTGTTGCTTCAATTAAACTTGAGAAAACAAAATTACGTAAAGAGCTGGTGAGAACAGCTACAGGTCAGGTTCTCATTCAAGACATCCCGTCTTTCGTCTTTACCAAAAAATAAAATCAAAATTTATATAATTAAAACATAAGTCTCAGGTCACAATATGGTTTTAATTAACTTCTGGTGCTAGAAGGAGTATGGAACATCAATAGAGTATCAGGGGAATAATTCTGCCAAAACTTTCCTGCATCTGTTAACTGTCTAAATGGTGACTATTTTATATTTGCTGAGCAAATGAGCGCTGAATGGCATTGCCCAGTAGCTTACCAGCAAATACAGTGGCCAAAATTTTACTCTCAATTCTGCCCCTACCTGGTCTGGTACAAAAATGAGCTGCTGAATGCATGGGGAGCTGGTTGGCACACTTTCCCCCCACCTGCCAATGTACAAAGTCTGCCTCCATGAAGACAGATACAGCACAGGCCCTGCATGCTGGAGAATAAAGGGAGCGTTTAGCATGTAGCATTAGCCATGCTTCAGTCCAAAATTTTGGTCCGAGGTGTCGTGGGGCAGGCCAAATGACCAAACGTAGCTGCTCTCTGCCAAGAAGAAAAGATGCCATCTATGAGGTCTGCACAGGAGGTGTCACAGGCCTGGACATCATCGCTCCCCTCCATGAATTACACTGGCTCCTTCCATCCCGGCTTTTAAAGAAAGCAAACATCATACCAACACGGTACCAACAATACCCCATGTCCCACTGGAGCACAACCAGCCGGTAGATCACCCCCAATCCTATAGCTCGGGGAGAAAAACTGTTCCTCCAGATGCCTCCCCGAAGATAAAATACAGTGACAGGTTGATTGCCAGTGCCAATAGCTGACTTCTTAAATCACAGACACAAACTGTATCCTTTGAATAAGAAAAATACAAGGTAGTGCTGTCATTATTTATGCCTAGCTGCCTCCCAGCAGCTGGGCCACATAAAAGTAAAGCAGATGATACTGCTCTTAGCCAGCAGAAGTGTTTCTCACTTATCTCCAACATATAGGCAGAACTAAAAGGAAACAGACATAAGCCAGTCTTCCCCCTTTGGGTTCAAAATGCAGCTGCTAAAATTTAGGAAATTCAGTTAAGCCTTAGCTCAGATTTACTTTGTTCATAAGCAATTTTAAACACTTTATTTTTTTTTTTACTATTAAAGACAGAGCGGTATACGGCACCCATAAGAGTACATCTTGTTCCCAGAAGTTAGTTGCTTGTTTCCAGCTCAGCTTGTTGCCCTGCCAGGTACAGGGACAGAGCAAAATTCACTGCAGCCTTGAGAGGAGGAGGAAGGAGAACATGCCTGCATGCAGCTGTATGCAACGCCAGGTATCACAGGACACATCTGGCAAGGAGCGCAGCCGGTTGTCACAGGACCTCAAAAACCATCTGCCATGGTTCACGTACAAAATCATAGGTACCACAGGCAACAGGTGATGAAACCAAAATCGTTCTTTTGATGGCCCAACTCCAGCTGCCAGGAAGAGCTGGAACCACAATCTTCGCCCCAGCAGCTCCCTCAGTGCAGTCAGAGCGCCTGTGTTTGCAAAAATCAAGCGTAAATGCTGTTTGATTCGTGCACATGCCTAAATAACAAAGGAATAATTAAATAAAGCTGAGAGATCGCACGCTCACATGAAAAAGTCAGGCTATTTGCCAGAAGCTAAGCGACACTCCATCACCTTTCCCTGCACCTTTTGCACAGCACCACACGGTAAATTGTTTTAGGTGCTTCTTGCCGTGGAGCAAACAAACTGCTTATTCTGACACTTCAAAAGAAAGGCTGCATGCTCTGACGAAACTCCCAAACTGCAAACGTTTAACAACCTGTCACAACCCAATCTCTGTTCTATTTCACATCAGTCTGAGGTTTTCCCACTCCCCACAGGCTTCGCTGCAATCTCACAGCAAAATATTAGTATTAAAGCTGGCAAGTAGCACTGGTGTGTTTCAGAAAAACAGTAAACTTTGACTTTTCACTTAGTGAGTTATAAAGCGCCTCAGTTTATGAATAAGAATTTTTAA
This sequence comes from Apaloderma vittatum, assembly GCF_000703405.1. Taxonomy (NCBI): domain Eukaryota; kingdom Metazoa; phylum Chordata; class Aves; order Trogoniformes; family Trogonidae; genus Apaloderma; species Apaloderma vittatum. The sequence goes on along the minus strand of NW_009732337.1, from coordinate 12,906 downwards.
GTATCCACCAAATATGGGAAAAAAAAACTGTTTAAAAGAACAAATTGCACTCATGACTGCTCACATCAACTTCTAGAGAGAAGCTGGTACCTGACTGCTCACATGAAGTGTTTTCTTACCCAAGACAGGATGACCAAAATGCTTTTACGTACAAAACAGTCAAATTAGATTCCTTGGTAATAAATTATTGTGGAATGAGAGTACACTTTAAAGACAATTCTAATTAAGTGTTAAGAATTTCTAATTAACATCTTCTACATGTTGCCAACATGCATTTCCCACAGATTTTTCAGAGAAGTTGTGATTCCTCAAACACGTTTGGGAAAAAGTGTACTGCATGTGAACAAAATTACTGTCAATAATTAAAATAACTAGATTAAAGAGTTTTTAAGTAACTATGGATATGGTCACGAAAATGACAGAAAAAAATCAGAACGATACATGTAGCAGCACTACAATAAAAGATGGTTTGAACTTTCCTTATAGTATCCCTAAAATTCAGAGATACCAAATTTGCTATATACAGCTAGCAAAACTTGGCATGTACAAGAATATAAAGACAATCCATGACTGTGTGTCATGGAGTAAGACAAATAAAATGACTAATTCATGTATAACTTACCAGTTAACATCACAAAACACTGTTAAATCCTGGAAAAATTTGGAGAGCAATGAATACTACAGCCAACAGCTGTTTTCTTCTTACGATCCCAGGATAATTCAGGTGGGAAGTCCAATATCTTGCTCAAAGCAGATGCAACTCACAGGTCAGACCAGGTTGCTCACGGTTATGCCCAGTCAGGTCTCAGCCTCAAAGGATGGAGATGGCATAACTTCTCTGGACAACCTTCTCAACTGAGAGACAGCCCCCATGAGGGAAAAAAAAGGTTTTCTTCACACCCAGCCTGAACTTCTCTCATTTTCAATGCACTGTCTCTGATTCTCCCACTACATACGACTCTGAACTGACCAAGATCCCCTGAGCCCACATGATCTATCAAGTCGTTGTCGATTTGACTGCACACTCATCCGTAATAACTGTAACTAAGATACGAGAACATGGTTGGAGACCTTGCTGAAGGCCTTGCAGAAGGCTTGCAGAAGGCAGAAGTGGCGTTCACTTTTCTGACCCACTACCCCAGTCACTCCACGCTGCAGACAGCAGTCAGGTGGGTCATGCATGCTTTATCCTGGGTGAATCTATGTTCACTGTCTCCAGGCACCTTCATGGTACCCAGAAGTCTGAATTCGGAAGATTCACTCTATGATTCTTTCCATCGACTGAAGGCTCGTCTTTAGTGCCTCAGATGATGTTTTTGGACTTCTCTGAAGAGGAATGCACCATTTGCTTTCTTCCAGTCATCAGGAATCTTCTGCAGTCAAGGACCTTTCAAGCATGGTGGAGAAGGGTGCCACAAAGACATCGTCTAGCTCTCTCAGTACCCATGGATGCAGGCGAGTGGGTCCCACGGGCTTCTGTGGGTTGAGTCCATTCAGGTTATCCCTGAGACTTGGTCCTTGTTCCCAACTGGAGCTTCTGCTCCTTGAACTTTGCCTGTAAGCACAGAACGTGAGAGGGCCATGCAGGGCAAGGCTGAGGCAGAAGCTGGCAACAGAGTACCTTGGCTTTATGGGTATTGACCCACTTCATTCATCCACGGGCCCACATTTTCCTTTTCTTCGCAGTCTTTTACTGCTGATGCAGGGAGAAAAGCTCTTCTTACTGTCTTCTGATACTTCGTGCAAGTCTGAATCACAGCTGATCTTTGGCTTTTGTGATACCATCCCTATAGGCCCTGGTGAGACCACACCTGGAATATTGTGTCCAGTTTTGGGTTCCCCAATTCAAGAAAGACAGGGACCTGCTGAAGAGAGTCCAACGGAGAGCTACGAGGATGATGAAGGGACTTGCATATCCCTCCTATGAAGATGGACTGAGAGAACTGGGGCTGTTTACTCTTGAAAAGAGAAGGCTGAGAGAGGGCATTAATGTATATAAATATCTGAGGAGTGGGGGTCAAGAGGAATGTGCCAGTCTCTTCACAGGGGTGCCCAGTAATAGGAACAAGAAATAATGAGTTTAAGTTAGAACATAGGAAGTTCCACCTCAACATGAAATATTATAGAATCACAGAATGGCCTAGGCTGGAAGGAACCTTAGAGATCATTTAATCCAACCTCCCTGTCATGGGCAGGGACGCCACCTCTCAACTAGATCAGGCAACACATGGGGACTGAAAGGGGAAGCTTCTTTACTGTGAGGGTGACAGAGCACTGGCACAGGCTGCCCAGAGAGGTTGTGGAGTCTCCTTCTCTGGAGACTTTCAAAACCCGCCTGGATGCGTTCCTGTGTGGCTGCCCTAGGGGATCCTGCTCTGGCAGGTGGGCTGGACTAGATGACCTCTAGAGGTCCTTTCCAACCCCTAACTTTCTGTGATTCTATGAAGGGTATTCCTGTGTTCATCCTTTATAGCTTGTCCCTGCTTCCACCTCCTGCTACATAATGTCTTTTGCACTGGAATCTATGGGGTTTGCACTGGAAACCATCACTTTCCCATTTAGAGAAGGTGGCCTCCTGACAAATCCACTCATCTAATGAGCTGGAAACTGGTTAAAAAACAGTTGGACTTTTCTGCAGACTTCTTTTACCAAGAGTTATCAAGCACAAAAATAAAGATACAACCTCTGGCTATGAAAGTATCTGCACTCTAGATTTTTTTGCAAACTTGGAAAATCTGCCAGGGCACCATTGCTCACAGGCAACCTTGCTACATCGTTTCCCTAAGCATCCATCTGCTATTGACTGTCTTAGAGGAAGCACACACAAGGTAGACAGTCCTTTGCTCTGACAGAAAATGGCCACGTTTCTATTGCCATATCTTTTCTTTAAGTATAACATATGCAAAAACATGAAAGTTAAACCAGCTCTAAACCATGGGTTTCCAGTCTCAAGACTCGTGCTCTAGAATGAATTTACATTCTTCCACCAAGTACCTGCTACAGATCACTGCCAAAAATGGACTTTAAGCTAGGTGGGCCACTATCTGCTCTTGTGCAGCTTTTCACTCCCTTTCGTATATTCCAGAGGCAAATGAGATGGTCAGTACACTACATCTACAGCTTAGCATGGACTTTAAATGATACCTTCAGAGCCCTCTTCTGCTGTTTCCCTCGGCCATCACGCGATCGCTGAAAATGCAGCAAAACAGTCTGTCCACGTGCAGTACCATTCCTGGCTGATTTCATGACTGGTAAAAATCATAGCCAAGCTACAGTGTTGGGCAAAGCACCAGAACACAGCAAGTTTCTGTTATTCTCACTGCAAGATATAGAAGCATTACATCAAGCTATGCAATAAAACTACAGTTTCCTACCTGCTGTTGAACTCTACCTTGCATCAGACGTGCCCTGTGCAAAAGCATTTGACAGAACGGTGTGTGACTGCTAAATGTTCCCCTGCTGGGTCTCTAAATCCTCATTAGTGTTCTTTAAGTCAGTGCACCTGATTATACATTGCTCAGCGGGAAGATCTAACAAAGTACTGTTATTTGTATTATCTTTTTATAACCTAGCATCATGCTCCCATTAAAAATGTATAGTGGCCTTACCCATGTCAAGGCTTTCAAGAAATAATGCACTGAGATAACTGGTTGTTTGGCATCATACATACATAGCCTTTACAGCGTGTGTCAAGCCCTGAGTCACACTAATATATTTAACGTTTCTCATTAGGACATAATAAGAAATTGTGCCTGTACAAATCACATATTTATTCCCAACACGTGGCTTAGTTACACTGTGTAAAATGATGAAAACGATTTCCTGTCCACACTAGCTATGTCTCACACAGAATAAAATGCCGTTATTAGATTTACTTTGCACCACAAGAACTGGAGGGGTTAATCTGCTCATATTTTTAAGCAACGATTTCTGCACAGACAGAGTGTTATGTGTACTGCATCTTTCTGACAAGATCTGAACAACTAACATTAATATTAGTTGCCTCCATCATCATACTGGATGCTAAAATTCAGTAAACAGTACTAAAGTATTCTAGCCACTAAAATCACAGCCACAGTGGCTTCAAGAGCAGCGTTAACCAGACACCGAATGATGCTGGACACAGATCTGGAGAGTAATTCCCTTCATCAATGTACATGACTCACTGGAATGCTTTTCACGTTGAAAGCTCGTGTCAAGTCACCAGTTCACATGTGAAGTAAAAAAGTATTCTAAGAATCCTTTCAGGAAAATATACCTTTTCTTGCCAATCGCTACTCAAAGCACTTCAGCTTAAAGAATCTATGTTAGGCACCCAACTGATGTTTTGTGACAAAAAGCACTATAACTATGTTATTGTTGGTGCTATTTCTTCAGACATTCACACCCTGGATCAGTGAAATCAACACACAGCCACAATCCAACTTATGTGTGTGGAATTACACTTTATAGTGTCTGAAGACACAAATAAATTCTGCATTTTGAGGACTGTCAGGGGCAGGGGGGCGGAAGCAGCATGTTTGATGTCAGGAATAATAAATTATCCACTCTTAAGCAAAAATTGTGGAAGTCTAGCATAATTTGTTCTTAAGTTTAAACTAGTCTCCAAAATAGGTTTGGTTGGGGTGTTTGCTCATTTGTTTTAAAGTAATGACAGCTCTCTGTGAGTTGCCATTTGCCTGAAAAGGAGCAGATTTTCAACCTGAAAGGATACTCATGAGATCAGTGGATTACATTCATTACTCTAAATCGCAAAATTAAGCATTAACGTGAATACACTAAAACTGGGAATTAAAAAATAACTAATATTGATCAACTCTGAGGAATTACTAGATCAATTTAAGAGATCATCATTAATACTGTTATGACTGTATGTAAATTATCAAGCCCTGTAGAACCCAACTTAAGCAAAGTAAGCCTTTTAATGGAGGTTAACAAACAATCCTTCACCTTCTCACCATCATCGGCTACTATACAACTGCTCTAAGACCAGACGTAAAGGCGTCTACCTGGATTAGATAATTTTTATTGAAATTTTGCAAGGCGGATACTAATTAAGTACTTCACATGCTCATCATGTTGAATGGCCTACAAAGAAGTTAGGAAGAAGCAACTGTGCAGGTTGAAAACTTGGCTGGCTACCTGGGATGTCCCCAAGGGTTCAAAGAAGTCCAAGATGACGCCAGATGGAAATGTTCGGCTTCACTTCTCACTAGCAAGGAATCTGAGCTCATCACTTCAAGTGTAATAAGAGTTCTTGAGCTGCCATCTCAGAGAGAAGTGGAGGAGAACAACTCCACGTTATGACAACACAACAAGCAGATGCGTATTCTTTTCTCTCGTTAAAATTTTTAAAACTTGGAAAATTTTCCAACTGAAAGCTCTTTAAACTAAATTTAGGATTTTAAACTAAAGAACAGAAGGCTAGCCGAACAACTACAGCCATGCTAGCTGGCACTTAAGTTCCTTCGCAGACACAAGCAGTCAGCCCTACCTCTGTGCCAGGTAAAATCATGGAACAGATTCTCCTGGTAGCTTGCTCATATCTTATTTAGGTTTTTAGCACTGGTTGGGAAACGGTTTCAGACACTTCAAATCACATTTGCCTGGTGTGATCTTCAATTTATTTACTCTAAAAATCTCCACGTGGGAGAGTTCAGAGTCATCACGACAGAAGAATTTAAGTGTTTTAAAACACTTTCTGATGAAAACAACTCTGTTTGCCCTTATAAAACATTCCTCAACCTCTGATACCACCAGGCCACCATGTGGGCAGACCCCAGCAAATACAAGCAAATCGGTTATTATTACTTTGGCACCTTCCCTTGCACACTGCAGTAACTGTTACTGCTGTAGACTTACGACTGGACAAAAAGAGCTAGAAAACCAACTAGAAAAGGAAATTGGAAAAAAGAAAAAACTAACTTCATACGTCAACTGATAACTAATAGTCGCTATCCAGTATCCAAAGTAAATTCAGCAGAACTAACCGCAGCCTGATCCTGGAATTAAAAGTGGAGCACAGCTTACTTAGTAGACCAAGTAAATATTGCCCATCACTACTGAAAACACTGGAAATATTTTAAATTTTTTCACGAACAAAAGCAGAAACTAACTCTGCTTACGGATTACTACGATAATGAAATGATCCCCTTTTCCCCCCAATAACCTCGTTTCGTATTGGGCAAATCAATGACTAGTGCTTCTGTGTAACACTATATGATAAATTACTTGCCTAGACTTTCCTAATATAAGTAGCAATTGAAATCAACTTAATACAAGAGGATTCTTTGGCTGCATATAGCTCAGAGAAACCAGGAACTAAGGACATCATTCACTCTTTCGGAATCCTGTTATGCCCAACAGTAAATCCTTTCCTTCAGGCGAAAGTGGTAAGTAGCCTTGATCATAACAAACTGTTGCTACAGATCAAAGAGTAATGGCACATTTATATTCAGAGTAAAGTAATAGTCAAATTCTCGCTGGAAGCCAAGTACACGGTTGAGAAGCACACAATACGAGCTGAACGTTGTTATTACCTCCTACATTTAACTATTCTACTTTTCCAGTGTTTCTTTGTCCATTTTCCATGCTGAAAAGATATCATCAAGGTACAACAAAATCACGCAGACCAATCAAAGTGGGAAAACTAGTTCATGTAAATTAAAGTCTGAAACCTCTTAATGTTAATATTAAAATTTCTTTCCAACATACATCCATTCTGAAAATTATGAAAGTTCTAAAATTTTTGCAATTACTATTATTATCATGATAGAAATAAATAGCAGGTGAGCTTGGTTTATAAATGCTTTCCATATATTTAAATATGTAGCAGTTAGGGTAATTACCCAGGCTCTTATAAGCCATGAATTATCAGCAGATAGTATATTTTTACTGCATAAAAGCCATATTTTCACAGAAAAATGCATGTTGTTTGCCATTCCCAAAGAGCTTTAGAAGCCCTGAACAAGAAGGTGTGATAGTTAAAGTGATCCAGATTATTCAAAAGACTGGTTTGGCTTCTTGTACATGAAGAGCCAGGATATGAACTCTCCACCCCTCTTTCTGTATAGGAAAAAAAAAAAAAAATTATCCTTGCTTTCTCAGAGATTATTAAGGCAATTCACTTGTTTTACATTCCACGATAAAATAAACTCCACTGTCATGCCGCCTGGAGCTCCTGTAGCTCATCCATTATGTAAATCTCTAAAGAGCAGTTCAGCAAACATCATCTCAGTTCTACTGCACTTAATAAGACAACTTACACATCTAAGTTAATTTTCATCTTCCTAAGACCAACAGAAACTCCTTACTTCTTAATTTGCAAGAAAGATTCTCACTGTCATCTCTCTCACCAAAGCCCAAGCTCATATAAATGAAGCTCAGACTTAACTCCAAATGCTGGGGGTTTGAGGGTTGCACTATCTCCTCTAAAATCAGGAAAAAAAAGGCAAGGAAAACATTATTTTGAATCTCACTACTTCTAGGACATTTTTTGGTTCAAGCTTGTGGGTGTTTTGGGTTTTTTTTTTCATGTTGTTGGGTTTTTTTGTTAATATAAATACCAAAGAACTTCTGCATTACTTAGAAATCAAGGTGAAAGCTCAGTGTGTGTTTACTTACTACATCTGGAAGCCCAGGTTTTGTTTTCACTTGAGCTATGCCCACAAGTCCATCAGAGCTGACTGCAGCAATCACAGCTGTAGCGACTGCTATCAAACCGAACTGAAACAACAACAAAAAACCCTAAGGAAATAGCAAAGTTCAGAAGAAGGTGACAGCTTCAAAGTGGAAAACTTGCCCTTTCCTGACTCATCACCAAACCTCTGCAGAGAAAGAAAGACTTAATCACCAGGAGTACACATGAAGCGCCACGTGGGAGGCATAAGAGAGAGTCAAGATTTAAATTAATACCAGGAGCTTATTTTCTCTTTTAGACACTTGTCCTTGGATATATGAAATACTGTATCCAGTGGAATCATTATTCAGGTCTGTTAGCAGCGGATATCAGTTTTAAAATAACTGCCATCTCCTTACGTGCTAGCTACTGAATTCTAACACATTCTTCTATGCCTTCATATGAAAAGTGACAAATTGCCATTGTTTGACATCACTCTCCCCACAGCATGTCAAATATACTAAAATTCCCAATGCATTTATTTCTAGCACTAAATGTTTATTGTCAGATATGTAGGAAAACAAGAAAGCATATGTAGTATTTCAATTTCTGGTTCAATGTATCTTAATCAGCAGTGCTGTGCAGAGCAAGAAGCATGGAGTTTTTCCCTTCTCAGTGAGAAGATTAAATCCAAAATGTGGTGTTTCATGATATTGAGAATTAATACCTCTCACAACAGAAGTATCCTTATTTTCCCGAAGTATCCTTATTTTCCCATGCAAACACTTACATCCTGATAACTAATGACCACAACTAGGTTATTAAGAAACAAGCAGAAGTAGTAAATCCTGTAAACCTCTGGTTTTATTTTCGAGATCACATTCAACAGAATGCAGTAGAACTGAGCTTCATGGAAACCAAAAACCTAAGAGTATGAATTTAAACACTTCTCTCCCTATTAGGCGCTTTGGAAACTTGTGTCATACTTCTGAAAATACACACATCAAAATGGTCTTGTCAAACAGCTTTGAAATTGAATGCCTTGTGCTTCCCTCTCTGGAGTAGTATAAATTTAGTCATTATTAGAATTAGTATAATTGTTCTCTAAGTGCTCTAGGAATAAAAGGTGAAATGAGCTTGGCGACTGCTCTTTCATTCCCAAGAGAACGTGCTGTAGCAGAGTCAGGCTGCAAGAGCAGGGATGCTCAGGGATGCTTTGAAAACCCAGGGACTGGAGAAGCAAGCGGAGCCTGTGTACTGGCCACATTTGCACGAGCACAGCTCACACGCAGAGATGCCTGTTCCTCCAGGGGGGATGCAGAAATCCCATGGGAAGAACTGCCCTCTGGAAATGCCCACTGTTATCTGTCTTCTAGTGAAAGACGGGAGCCTTCAGCAAATTGAATGAAATTGAAAGGAATGGATCCAGGCCTATGAGACCTAGCCCCCTGCGAACTACGTCCCGTTACTTGGAATCATATAATGCTCCAGGATGGAAAGGACCCTTAAAGGCAATCAAATCCACACCCTCTGCAGTGAGCAGGGACACCATCAACTTAATCAGTTTGCTCAGAGCTCCGTCAAACCTGACATTGAATGTTTCCAGGAATGGGGCTTCCAACGCCTCTCTGGGCAACCTGTTCCAGAGTCTCACCACCTTCTTTATACCCAGTCCAAACCAATTCTCTTTTAGTTTAAAACCATTGCTCGTTATCATATGGCTACAGGCCCTACTAAAAAGATGCACGTACAACCAGTCCTCATCAGGGGCTGAAAGAAACATAGATTCATAGAATCACAGAATCATAAAGGTTGGAAAGGACCTTAAGATCATCAAGTCCAGCCTACAGCCCTACACCACCCTAACACTAAACCATCTCCTGAAGTGCCACATCCATGGTTTTTAAACATGTCCAGGGATGGTGACTCCACCACCTCTCTCAGCAACCCATTCCAATGCTTCACTACCCTTTTGGTGAAGAAGTTTTTCCTAATATCCAATCTAAACTTCCCCTGGCAAAATTTGAAGCCGTTCCCTCTTGTCCTGTCACTATTCACTACAGAAGAAGAGGCCAACACTTGTCTCACTACAGTTGCCTTTCAGGTAGTTGTAGAGGGCAATAAGGTCTCCCCTCAGTCTCCTCTTCTCCAGGCTGAACAGCCCCAGCTCCCTCAGCCTCTCTTCATAAGACGCACCCTCTAGTCCCCCCTTCTTTTTCAGAAGAACTGAAAAAGTTGGCCTGAAAGAGAAACTGGTTTGCAAACACCACTGAACAAAGAGGGACACGGCACAATTTCCACTGGGAGGTCCTTGACCCAACAGAACTATGAGTCTGCATCTCCCCCAGCAAGGAGCACTGTTGCAACAGCAAGAGACCTTCTCTGTTTAGCTGAATATACGCACAGCCCATGTCTTTCACTGGCCCATGAGAAATCAGAGGTAGCAGCACCTGCTTCTGCTCCTCCCAAGAAGCAGGAACTCAGCTTGTAGCTCATCTCCTCTCTCTCCCTGCATCAGAACACCAACACAACACACATCTCAAACACCAGATTTGGGAAACAAGGCTGTCTGTTATTATAAAGCAATTTGCCCTTTTATGCTCACAGGCTAGCTTTTGCTATCTCTGTTCTCAGCTCTGACTGAACTTTTCAAGGTGAATTTTTTTGGGGTTTCACTCCTAAAATGAATTAAAAGAAAACAAACAAGAAAACCCCAAAATACTCACAGACTTTAAAACCCAGAGCGACAATTACAGGAGGACACTCATGACAAGAAAAGGTTAAGCTCTGTATGACTGAAATTAATCAAAAAAAGTTAAATAATCAACACACCAAGCTTTACAATCAACCAACAGCAGTAAATAATACAAACGATGGGTGCCAACTCTACTGCCCTGGGTTATGTCAATAGGTGCTGAATGAAACAGGCCCTTAAATACAGCTATCGCATACATTCACAGTTTATTAACCTTAGACTCATCATCCCCATCTATCTCTTCATGGAGGAATGAACTAGGTAACAGCAGCAAGATCTACCTTTGCTTCACAATGACATTTGGCAATTTTAATGACATGAACTGTGAAAAGAACGCCCTTTTTTTTTTAGATATTCCACATTTTTGTCACATTTCCTCAGTTCTGGACAAATTACTCCCCTGTGAGCTTCACTACAACGTGGGCTGCCTTACTCCCCCTCACACCACCTCACATAAAGGCTGCTTTTTACGCACACATAGAGGTATTTTTTATGCAATTCTCTTTTCTTTCTGTTTCAAAAAAAACCCATAACTGTTTGATAAACAGGATTTTAATTCAAGAACTACTGGAAAACTCAATGGATCTGAAACATCCCACAGCAGCTCCAAGAAGAACAGAAATCTGTGCTGCCACTGTGATGCAAACCCTGCACACTGCTGAGGAACAGCAAAGCCTCTCAGGCTGTGCTGACTACTTGAAAGCATAACCTTATTTATTACATACAAAAATTTCCATGTTTGTTGATTTTAATGCAAAGTTTGAGGCTATTGCAGTAGACCAGGCTTTGACTGCGAAAGTCTAACCCACCCTGCGCCTGCTTCCATTGCCTTTCTGAAGCATGAGGGTGCAGAAAGACCACAGCTACCCTCAATCACTAAAATAACACTGATGAAATATATCGGGTTTTTGATAAATGAAACTTCAAAGCAATGGTTATGATCCCCCATAGATGTGAGCCCCCTGACCCATACTGGCAGGAACAAAATACAAGGATAAAACCCTCAAAAATCATAATCTAACTTTATTTAAAAAAGGTCAGATCCCAAGCCAAGCACTAAATATGATTTCACCCTAACTATGATGAACTGATTTTTTGTGTGTGGTGTGTGTGCTTTGGATACCTGCCCCAAGCCAGCTGCTGAAGAGCACTGTATAAACACTCCAAAACAGTTGGGAAACAAATGAAAGGGAGCCAAGACCCAGGATCCATAAACAAGAAACCATTTAGGCTATGAAAGCAACTGCCCAGCAGAAATGAAAAAATAAAAATTAAAATGTGGTGTTCAACAAATTTTGTACTGCTGCTGGTAAGGAAAGCCTATGAGGAACACTGAGATCTTCCCAAAAATCATTCATTAACTTTACATTAACTTTAAAAAGGCCAAGGGAAGAGGAATGAGGTCATACACAATGGGAATGTGTCAAGCTGAAGGAGTTTGTTGCAGGCATCTTTAAATACCTTTTTTTTTTTTTTGCCTTGGAAAAGATCAGTGTTGGAAACGCCCCCAGCAATTTTTGAACTCCAGGGATCAGTTCTCCCCCCAGTCCCAGCAGGGCTAAGTCAGCAGGGAGCAAACCTGACGCCTCCCACAACGCATGGCTCCCCCATCAGCCCAGCAGCCCCACTGGGAAGGGACGGGAGCAAGAGGCATCACGGTATGTGCCAGTCGATGTAAGAACAGAAAAAGAAAGAAGAAAACCTCTGCTGCTCCTCCCTTTCCCAAGCACAAGGTTTGGGGAAAAATTTTTCCTCTCCCTCTACAGTTTCAGTATAAGTTTTACTTCTTTTTATTTTTTTTTAATAAGTGAAAGCAGGTCTGTCTCAGAATCATAGAACGCCAGGTTGGAAGGGACTTCAAGGATCATCTGGTCCAACTTGTCTTGGTAAAAGTACAGTCTAGACCCTGTGAATACGACTGGGCTCCAGACAACAAACTGCCTGCTATCTTATTTACACCATGAAATATTCATTCAATATCAACCACCAATTGACTGTTAAGGGACTCATCTTGATAAATGCCAGACAACAGATGAAACCAAAAAGAACTTCACAGTCTCCTTGCCTTGCTCAATGGGGCCATCAGTCATCTTTAAGCGGTCGTTTGTTACATTGTTTTATCCAAGATATTTATAATCATAATGAATTGAGACAAAATATCAAACTACAGCCTTTTTGCCTGAGAGTAATCTAAACTGAAAAGCACATGACAGAAGGGATAGATTGATGGCCAGTGCAAAACAAGTCCCTCGAGATTAACATATTTTATCCTGTTGATGTTTCTAGTCATAATTATACTCCAAGAACCCACTGAACGATGTTAGATGTGAAAGACCACCTAAGAGCAGTCACTTTCTTTCTAGGAAAACTGCATTTGTTTGTAACATGGAGGGGACAGCTGACAATAAAAACCATATGTATCACCGCATTGCTATTAACATTCTGACTACGCAAATAAAAACATGTAACTTCCTCAAAACATCCTCAACTACATCAGTTAAAAAAAATCATAGAACCATAGAATGGCCTAGGC
>NW_009732336.1:0-25903 GCF_000703405.1 Apaloderma vittatum | reverse complement strand
CCTGAAGTCGTAAATAAATGCTAGCACGGGTAATGGCGTGAGAGGTCTGATGCCGCTCTCGTTTACACTCGTGTAAATAATGAATAATTTTATTGCCGTTGGTGAAGTTACACGGGGACTGTTAGTCAGAGCAGGCTCGCTGCGCTGCTCCGGGGGAATCCGGCGCGGCGAGGATGTGTCGCGAAGTGTGTCGCGTATGGGATACACTGTGATGGGCTCGCCTCGTTCGATGCGCTTTGGTTCCTTCAGTAATGGTCGTTACGTTGCTTTTTGTGCCTATATGTTAAAAATGTAGAGGTTTGGATTTGTTTTTTTAGGTCCAGGGTAATGGCTGTCTTTGTAAATACGCTCATACCCCCCCCCCCCAACGCAGGTATTGATGCGTTCAGCTCCTGTAGTAAAACTACAGCTTTTAGAGGTGATGGCATGTCAGCTAAAATAGTTAGATAGAAGCAAATACATTTTCTATCATGAATGAGTAGTGATAGTGATTTCAGCGGGAGACGAGGTATCATGCATCAAATAAATCGGAACCTCTTCTTTTAACTGGATAATTGCCCCGTTCGGATTTAGACACGCAGGAGACCGCTGCCCGTCACGTCGCCTGCTGGTTCCATGAAACTTTTATTACTTCCTGTGATTGTGCTTGTCAGTCTACCATTAACTGCTAGCTACAACCACATGATTGTTTCTGTCAATTGGGTATCAGTCCATTTTCTTGCCTGGAGCCGGCAGCAGATAGTGCATTAAGTTCGGGTCAGCAGGCATGCAAAGGAAAAAGCGGGGTGGCCAGCCATCTCAGGTGACCATTACTACTGTTGCAAACCCGCTGCTCTTTGAGTGCTCTATATTTACATATTCACACCAAATAGCTTTAGTATTTTAAATTAAAAAATGTTTTTCTAAGACACATTAAAATAGTAAATTAACAACGTATAGATACATCTAAGAGGTAAGTGACTTTTGCAGGCGATGTTACTGGTTTGTTTAGAGAATATGGATCTGGATATTGTGCATTGTCCATACTTACACTGGACGTGAAGTCTGTGAATAGCCTAATTGAAAACAAATGCTTGTTGACCTGAAGATAAGCTAGGACTTGAGAGCGTTGTTGAATTGAGGCCTCCCTAGTTACTCTTAAATGTAACTTAGTACCATTCTTGTTAACTTTGAATGATTGTGTGGTGTAAATACAAATCAAGTTCTTGGATTGTTTTGAGAACTGTGAAATAAAAATTATGCAGAGTTACAGTATTTGATAGTCATTAATTTGTTGGCAGAAGAAATTATAGTGATTTATGTGCTGGGCTTTTTGGCTGCTTTTCAGGACTGATAACTGAAGTTTCATGATTTTCGTAAAAGTAAATAAAGAAGCATTAGCTTCTTGGTTCAGATCAGCAGTGGGCTTTTGAAGGGCATCTCCCAGTGTTTACCCACTTGTGTGCCTTGGCTCATGTCTCGGGGCAGTCTCGGAGTGCGGGAAATGGCATTGGTTCAAGTGATCCTGAACTGGGAGATGTGCTGCTGATGCTGCCCGGCATCAGGGTGGGTATTTGTGCTTTGGGACAAAGAAAGAGTCAGCTTCAGCGTAAACTTCTGAAATTCATATGGTTTGGACGTGGGGTCCTTTCTATTAGCTCTCTAGCTGTGCAGTGTGCTACTCCCAGTGCAATGTGATAATGTGACCATGAATCAACAGGGATACTGTTGTGATTCTGAAGCTTCATGTTGTAGTTACGAGCACATCTTCTAATGAAGACTTAATTATTTAAGACCATCTGTGGGGATTATCAGACAACCTATAGTGCATTTGATCCAAAGTATATTAAGTGTGAGTGGGATGACTGATAATTATGTCACAATTCCACTTGGAATTCAGCACTGGTGTTGAGTCACCAAAAATCTCCAGTAGGCAAAGAGGTAATTTTAATCAGCTAAAACACTTTTTTTTTTCAGTGAAAGTAAGTTAAGAGAAATCAGCAGGCTGAAAATGAGTAAAAATGTATTGCTAAAGGAGAATAGATAGAAGGAAAAAAGGAATTTTTAAAAAAAAAGAACAAAGAGGATTACACTTGTACTGAGTCACAAAGACGATTTTTTTCCCCTCCTGTTATCTCTTCACTGGCCCAGAGACCTCTCCTCCTTTTACATCTATATAGTATTTTTATGAAACCCTGTAAAAAGTTAAATAATACCTCATTCTCACTGTAGGTTGCCTGGCCAAGCTGTACTCTATGTTTTAGACCTAGGCTAGTTTTACCTGCCTGCTAATCATCCAGCTGAGTTCACACTGATTTACAAGCTATTTTTGGTATTGTGATGTTTATAACTGACACTGAGATCTCCAACTGTTCCAGGAACATTTTTCAAATTATTTCAGTAAAGGGGATGGTCACCTTCCTGACTTGGCATTGCTTCCTGTTGGTTCCTAAATTAATATATATTATTTTTTTTAATTATTGTTTTAATCTTAGCAGCAGCTACAGTAGGATTTAAAAGCTGCTTCGTGTATTTTGGCTGAAACACCAAAAAGCAATGTTGTACTTAAAAAGATCTGTTGGTAACTCAAAATGTAGTTTTTTACATATGTTGAGAAAAGGCTCAAAATAGCCTTGAGTGTTGCTCAATCAACCTGCCCCACTGTGATCCAAAGCAGGAAGCTTGAAGTATGGTCTGGTTTGGATATAGCCATTTTAATCTTGGTGTAGCATCTTTAATCTTGTTTTGTCTTGAATCATTTACCAGAAGGGATTTCCCTGAAGGGAAAGGACGTTTCCCCTGGTGAGGAACTTCTGACTGCCTTTAATGAGGGAACATGAGAAAATGGGGAGGAACTGGGATTTGGAAGTGGCTGCCATGACCTGTGGGGTACTGCTGGGGATTCATCTGAGGAGAAGATGTGAGGCTCTTCCGTGGGGCCGTAAAATGGGAGTTCTGGCAGTCGGAGCAGAGAGACTCTGTGGGTCCCTGGGGGACACAGCTCTGAGTTGGTTTAACCCTCTGAATCTATTACTGGTAATGAGGTCACCTCCAATTCATAACTATACAGAGTATTTTGGGAAAAGGTGGGGTTTTTTTCCCTGCCTCCAGCAGGATTTGGAGCATTGTCCTGTCTTGTGTGTTGGCTCAGCTTGTGCCCAGCCCACCCTTTGCTTTTGGGGTGGGCAGATTTGCTGCTTGCTTTTACCGTCTTAAATCCATCAGTCTGTGGAAGGACTGAGGAAACAAAAGAACCAATTGGTGAAGGAAACTGTGACACTAGTGAACCACAGCGGAGCACAGAGGGAGTTAAACAGAGGATAATAGACATTTTCCTCCAGTATTCTAGTTGTAGTAGTGCTAATTATTGCTTGTAACAATTCAATTACAGAATAATTCAAAGTGGAATGACGAGATTGGTGGTGACACTGTAAAACTGTGAGATAGAACTGTGAAAATCTCCTTGTGAGGAGGACCCAAGCACTGACATCCTGCCGTGGGTGGGCTTGCTTGCATTTTTTCAAGAACCCACCTTGAAAGTTGCTTGCATTTCTGCTTTCAACATGCATTGCCTGATGGCTTGAGCCCTCAGCCACTCACTGACTTTAACAACAAAAGTATGGGCCACAGACAGACCATATTTATTACTGTGACTGCAGTAAATCCTACCAGTAATTTATCTTACAGGACTAATAAGTGTGCTGCCTTCATCTAGACCATTTGTCTGGTTCCTCTTTCTTCCCAACGGGCTCCCCAGCAAGAAGCAGCACAGGAGCAGATCAGACTGATGCCTGTCCAAATCAACTGAAATGTACATTTGCAGTCAGGTCTGGTGAGGTGGAGGGACAGGCTATGGGATTTAGGCAGTGCTCGATGTGAGAATAAGTCCTTGTCCACCAGGTTCTAAAACGTAAGCATCTCTGCTTTACGGGAGGTGACTGCTTGTATTCTCATATTCTGAGTAGTCAAAGACATATTCAAAGTAGTCAAAGAATGAGTTAACTTGTTGGAAAGAATTAAGTCACTGTATAGGTGTTGTTTTCAAATTAGGAAATTATGAAGAAAACTTCCAATTTGATCAGATAGGCAAGCTACAGAAGAGGCAATTAGCAGCAGGCAAAATGGTTAAATGTCACATTTCTGGCATCCAGCTCTAGGATTTTATTCATCGGGGACTTATCCAACATGCATGAGGTCAGCCTATTTTGCTGGAGGAATATGATTTCCGATCGCTCTTGAGCCCAATCCTTCATTCTTCATTTGGGTGAAATTCCCAGTGACAGTGATGATTCACGCTCACACTTTTGCAACATCTGAAAGTGCTTTTATTGCTAATCTCTAAAGAGCATATATAAATATAGGAAACGAGCACTATTTGTCGCTCAATAGAGAACACCAAGGCCAAGCTTTGATTGGGATTGATGGAATCTGAAGTGAGTCCAGCCGGCTTTTATCTGCTGTGCAAAGCAGCCATGAGTTAATGCTGAAGAGCCAGGATGAGGGGAAGAGAGGAAGTGAAGAGCTCTTGTGCGTGTCACAGGCTTTTAAAAAGTTGCAGGAAGTAGATTTCCATTCAGATCAGGTCATACTTTTCTGCAACACTTGAACTCTTAATATATTCCTCGGGCTCTCCAAATGCACATGGATGAACGTCCTTCCTCTTGTGTGTGCAGGAGAAAAGATGGGGGCAGATGCAGGCTGAGTTTGCAAGGCTTGCTAGGTCAAGTGCAGAGACAGGCTGATGTGGTCGTATTATTCTGCCCCCAGGTATTGGCCATGAATAGAGATGACCTACAGTATGGAGAAAGCGGCCACCCCATCCTTAGACTGTGGGAAGTAACGCTTCCTTTTCATTCAGCTTCTCCACCTGTCTTTACATAGTGTAATGCGTCACTGCAGCGCAATTGCGGTTCAAGTAATTGTACTTACAAAGATGCCACATGAGCGGAGCTGCAGGGATTTTATTCAGAGGCACACCATCATTGGGTTCTGATGTGGCGGTGTGCTTCCCCGGTACAATTTATGCTGATTGATCTTCTCCAAGAGGGGATTTAATCAACCAGCAGTAATCCTTTGTAAAGCTGCTGGATGGATGAAGTTTTGGGCTCATGACACCAAGGAAGCCTGCCTGAGCAGCAAGGTCGCGTGTGGCCAAAATCAGCAACCTGTGCCTAGAAGGAAGGTTAGCCGTGCAGATGAAGTGGAAGATGAGAACTGAGGATTTCTGTCTGTGTCATGTCCTTTTTTTGGTGATTTTTGAGCAAGCCTCTTCTCCGGTTCTTTTTTTTTATTATTTATTTTTTCTGCGGAAATACTTCTCTTCCTAAAGGAACTGGCATGTGGAAACACAGGCCGACCTTTCAGAGTTCTTCAGATGTGAAGGTGTTGCGATACAGAACTAGCCTGGACTGAAAACGTTGGGTTCCATGTGGTTGATATTCCCCTTATAGGCTGGTGGTTTTTATTTCAGTTCTGTTTCCCAGAACCTTTTTGAAATTCAAAGGCTCATTTTTGCACTTCTTTCAGACTCAATGGCAGTGAAGCTGTATAACTGGAAGATGATTGAGATAAGTTATATTTAGATAGTTGCTTCTACTTCTGTTTATCTTCAGTCGCTAATCAGTTACCTTTTATGCCCGAGTGTCTGCATAGTACTGTGAAGAAGGAGGTTACTTGCTTGAGAGATTTGTTTCTATTGATTTAAAAGTGGTAAGGTAGTTTTGCTGGCCACAGTTCTTCAAAATTTCATTTACTTAGGATTTAAATTTCAAATAAAAGTGACACCTAAGAAACAATCTCTTTTACATGTCATGCTTACAAGTTGTTTTGAACGCCTTTGAACTTCTTTCCTCGGTACCAAACCTCTGTCTTTCACTGAGTAGTATACCGGTGCAAGGGCTGTTTGCTGCTTTTGTTCTAATGGAATGCCTGTACCTGCAGCAGAAATACAGCTGAACTGTCAGTGACTTGGAAAAGATGTACTCGGAGTTCAGATTTCACACTATTCTTGCCTTTCTGTGACATTTGAGAATATAGAAAGCTATTTCACTTCATGCAGTGAAATGGCTTTTTCTTGTCTAGCGAATAAAGGAGGTGTGCACGCATTGTGTTCCTTACAAAAAGAATCTGATGACCTTTCTGTGGCAAGCCTTGGCTGACGAATCCGTGTGGTTCACATTGAGTTTCTGTAAAGGGGTGTCAAATCTTAATGCTTCCTTGGGAGATACTTGGGTCTTATCAGGCATGACTGACTCAAAAAGAAAAATAAAGACTGTTTTTCTTCCTAATGATAATTACCTATGCATTATTGACAATGCACAGTTAAAAGGATTTTTCCTGACTTGTATCCTCTACCAAATCAAAAAGTGTTAGGAATTGCTAACGGTGAATTGAATATTACAACAATATGTTAATAGACGGAGTGCTGTTCAGTTGCTAAGGGCAACATAAGTAAAGTTTGGGTTTGTTCAGGCTACAGTGCCCTCGGGTATGCAGGAAGAGTAAGTGTTGGTCATAACTACCTGTAAGATAGCCTGCTGTTATTTCATAGTTGGATGCTTTGCATTTTTGAAGCAGGTGAATGAATCTTTGTAAATGATACTGGAGACTGATATTTCATCATGCAATTTAATTGCTTATTTTTAAATAGGATCTTGTGGTTTTGTGATTTACTTTATCTGAATCTGATTATCAATCACCTTTGCTATGCTGCCATGAAGGTAGGCGATCCTAGGATTTTATGACTCCTCTTATGCTGTGCAATTCAACTAGATTAGAGCCAGTAGTCACTGATTTTGTTTGCTATAGATGATTTTTATTTTTTTTTGAAATTGAGCATCTGGAGTGCCTAAGTGTGTCTGTAGCTACCTAGTGTGTAGCACACAGACTTTGACCTGAGTGTCAGTATCTCCTGAAACTTGTAGTTACTTTCTTTCGGTGTTGATAAGGGGATAATATTTGCAAAGTTTTACATATTTAGAAAGTTGATTGCATTATCTGAGTTGTCAGATTTGATTTAGAGACTTAAATTAGTGATGTTTGATGTTGATTATTTTCTCTTTTTGCCCACTAGTTTGTGAATGCTTATGTTATGCTCATCTGTATGTGACCTGGCATATGAATTTAGTATCCTTGCAGGCTGAAATTCTCATTTGAGTAGATTACTGTGTTTTTTCCAGTCTGGTCCTATTAATAAATACCCTGTGGCTTGCAAAGCACTTTGTTGTTTAAACACAAGTGGTGGAAAAAGGATCTGAAGATCATCATTTGACAGATGGATACTAAGCTTTCATAAAAACTTTGAAATATGTTTATACTTACCAGGTGAATTCTTGAATGAGCATAGTATGTACTGCTATCTGTATGAAAACCAAACCAGAATTCAAACCCATAAGCAAATTGTGTAGGAAGAAAACCATAGGTACTTGCAGTCTAGTCCTGTTCTTGCTGAAATATGTCCCAGCTCTTGAAACAGATGTTGAATCCAGCTTTGTGCAGAGGCCACACCCTCTGTTTCCCTTGGCAAATTATCTTGCATTCCAGTGACCCTCTGGGCAAAACATCCTTTAATTGATACTATAGCCTTAAATGTGTCCTTTTTCCCTCTGTGGTAAATTGTCTGTGTCCTATATCATTGCAGGTTGTCATTAATATTTGTATACTGTGATTTTTGTACCCCTGCAACATAGCTGCACATACTGAAAGTTGGAAATACTCCCCATTTCTGTGAAAGTTATCTTAAATAAAAGCAAGTGATTTATTTTAGTGCAGAGTGTGGTTCTGAGGAACTTGTGTCAGAATGTGGGAGATCTTTATGAGTAATTGAGGAACGCCCTGATTAGCTGGTTGCTTCCTCTCCCAGATGCCCATTTCTGGTTTTCTTTGAGTGCTTTCATGTTCATGTTCATAGCCTGTTCCAACATCTGGACACATGATAGAAACAGGTGGTAGGAGAGAAAGAGCATGACTTGGCTTTTTTTCTGGAGAGTGGATGTCTTTTGGAGCTGCAGCTGCTGAATCTCTTTGTTCTGCATCTGTCTGCAGTGTCTTGCAAAGGTTGGGGTAGGAGCAATGACCAAGGGGCTTTTGTTTCAACCCATGAGAAGTAAACATGAACCTCAGGAGCTGCCCTTCCAGAGATTTGAGGTGTTCAAATCTTGAGAAGCTGTACATCTCTGGATGATGTATTTTCACTGGAGATAAGTCTGGCACGTACCTGCATAGCTCTCGGCATTGTTTGGGTGCCAGGTGGTGCATCTCAACAGTTCAGCTTGGATATAGGAGATGACCCTTTCTAGTAGAGAGCTGCCAGCTCATGTCCTGGTAACCTCAGAGCTGACTTGCCATGGTGCTGCCTGCCTGGGGTAATAGCTGAGCATTGCATCCCTTATTTCTGCTTGCATGTGGTGTACAAACAGCTGAAACTGGCCAGAGGCAAATGACAAAAGATGTCATCTACTCCTGGGCGATGCCACATGACACCACGAGTCAGTACTCTTCTTGGCAATGCCCTTGCAGTTTTGGGTTTAAAGCACCTGGGCTTACCAGATGCGGTTTGTAGTCACTCTTCTTCACCAGAAGGTGAACTTGTTCAGTTTGCTGAGCTTTGGGACACACAGAATTTGTAGTTAATTTTGGTGTTTGTGGTTGTTTGTTTGTTTTTTTTTAAGTTTTGTTTGTCTGGGTTTTTGTTTTGTTTTTGTGGGGGTTTTTTAGGCAATGATGTTGCTGGGGCATCATTCTGGCAGGTGGCTGGATATGGGCTGCTTTGTTTTCACGTGACTGGGTGAGCCTGCAGTTGGATGTTCTGACTGCAAGAAATGAAGTTGCTAGTGGTGAGCTTTGTTTTTGGAGTTAATGAGGAGCATCAGTATGGATTCCTCTATAAATATGTAATTTTTTTATTATTTTTTGCATATCCGTCTCTTGAAATGTGTTCAAGAAGTCTGATTTAGATTGATGTAAAACTGAAATTCAGTCTAAGGCCACGAGAAAACAGACTAATGGAATGCAAAATTAAATTTATTGCCCCTTACCTATCTTCTTCCAGAATTCGTCTGCAATTTGGTCAGGATTTTCCATGCATGACTGCACAGCCTGTGTGAAGCAATGTCAAATTCTGTATTTATGGGAACTTAAGATGATAAAAATATTACAACAGGGCAGAGTTAATCTTGGTCAGAATCACAGAAGAGAAAAAAGTAAAAAAGAGCAAACTGTGCAGTCCTTCTCCGTAATTGCACATTACTCTCTCCAATGTTTTTGTTACTAAATTGAACAAGGAGAGTGTAAGTTCTTTACATTTATTTACAGAAAAGTTGCTGTTGTCCTTTCTCATTGCTGATCAGTGGATAATTTACGTTTTGGCTAGTTATTTTTTTGGGGGGGAAATTCTTCCTGCTGTGAGTATATTCGTCCCAGTACAGACGATTCACAGCATAAGAAGTGATCTTTACAATTCTTTAATTATCTGATAGCACTATAGTCTTTGAAAGCATTCCTTGATATGGGAAATTTAGGAATCTCCATTTATTGAATCTTTCTGGATGAATTTGGAAAACTTGTTTGTTGTCAGTGATGCCAAACAAAATCATATATTTTGCTTCCTGGGAGAGTGCATGATAGCTGGAGAATATTTAAATCTTTCAGTGCTACAACAACATTTCTGGCTATAAATTAAACTTGTCAGTGTGCCTAGTAGACTGTAAATTAGACTGAACTGGAGTGTAGATTGTGGCTCTTCCTGCAGTGGGATGAATTTGGATTTTCCCATACTGTGTGTTCACACCATTTTGTATCACTTCTCATGCATTTCCATCATCCATTTAAAGTCATCTAATTCTGTATTTGCACTGGTGCAGGCTTTTTCAAACCTAGGTGAGCAAGACCAATTTTAGTGCCTTCAAATATGTCATAATGGCATTGAGACATCTTCTGGGAAGTGATGGGGAAAAGACTCTTTGGATTCTCAAATTCATTGTCTTTCAGTGACTCTTATGTCTGTACAGGTGAATTTGAAAAGATGCCTTCGCTAGGAGCCAGTCCTGTACGTTTGGCCAGCTGAATCAAGGAATCATAGAATGGCCTAGGCTGGAAGGGGCCTTAGAGATCATTTAATCCAACCTCCCTGTCATGGGCAGGGATGCCACCTCTTGACTAGATCAAGCTTCAGGCTGTGTGGTTTGGGGGTTTTTTTTGCTTGTTGATCTTTTTTTTGTGTGTTTGGTTTGGTTTTGGTTTTGTGTTGTTTTTTTTTTTAGCCTTAAGTGGTGTTGCCAATAAAAAACACCCAGTAATTGTTTCTGTGCAGTAAAACTCCTAATGCTGTTGCATCACCTTTTCTCTCTGCAGGGCTGGAAAAGGCAGTATTTCTATCCCTGGAGGGAATAGAGGGTAACTGAAATGCACATAGAGAACATGTCTGATGAGTAACAAGCTGCTGGTTTGGGGTTATTTTTATTTATTTATTTCTCTTGTGCATGACACCGAAGTGTTTGACAGGAAATGTTACTGCCAGGAAGCCCTTACATTTATTATCTATGACTATAAATATGGTGCCTGTTACCTTAACTTGCACATAACATTAATTATTCATATCTTCCTTTTGGCTTATTTTTTACCAGTTATTTAAGTCAGTTATTTACCAGTTGTTTCTTTACGTGGAATTCATGCCTGAAAAAGGAATTCCAATTGAGGAAACATCATTGAATTCCTTTCCTGTAGTAACGTGTCCCTGAGGATGGTTTTTTGTTTGTTTTTTTTTTAAAAAAAATTCTCTTAAATTCTGTCTTTTCCAAAAAAGTGAGAAAATGAACCACTGTGAAATACAGATGTTCTATAGATTATCCACAACAATTTCATAAAAACATTATCAGCCCAACTGATCCTGTGTTGTTTCTTGTGGAATATTTACACTTTTTAATCAGTTTTCTAATCCTCACTAAATCTTTTGTGTTAAAATAAATATAATTCAATTTGATCTTCATAGTTATTTACTTGAATGTGTGAGCTTTTGGAAATTAGAACATCCCTTTTCACTAAAAGTCACAGCAAGTAGCGCTTTTCCCAAGTTATATGTGTATTCATCTTAAATTTGCTAATGCACATTTTCCAGGATAGGCTTGTTAGAACTGACATCTTCACGCTGTTCTTTTTAGTTATATTTCCCTTAATTTTGCTGGTGTCAGTTTGCAGGGTGGGTCTTTGGTTCGAACCCTTCAAATTCAGTTGCAGAGTTGTATGATCATTGATATTAAAATGATCTGCTCTTTGTTTTTCCCCTTGTATGAACTGTCTTTACATTGCACTTGTTAGTCTTGTGTGTTTGAGAAACTTGAATGTTTGATCTCTTATCTAACATTGTTCCTCTCTTAAGGGTGCTGGGCCAGGCTTAGTCGACGTTTCACTTAAACGATTCATGTGTGTCATGGTGTGTATTGCAAATGCTCGATCTGAAGTTTTCTGAAATGCTTCAGCATTGCTCACAATGGTATCTGGAGTAAACCAAGCTTCACTGAAAGCAGCTTTCAGTCATTGCTTCTGAAAGTCCCAGCGTTCACATGGCTGCTTGACAAGGGTGAGGATGGCTTCAGTGTTCTCAGAATTACTTACGTGGTCTTTGTCTAAAATAAGTTTTTTGTCCGTTTCCTCTTTTCATTTCCGTTTATACATAGTCTCTCTTCTGCTGCGTCATTCTGTGTGTGTGGCTCCATGCTTCTATGTAGCTCATTCTGTAAAGTGTTTAATGCATTTTGGTGCATTCAGAGGTAATAGTGTTGGGAATGTGTACGTATGTCCTTGGTTTTTGCAAATAACCTTGTTATGTTCTTGGTGATTCATCTTGCTGCTTTCAGGCATGAAACTTTTTCTTTTTTCTTTTTTTTCCCCCCAGACCAGTGGTAATATTATTCATTTTTCTGTTAACACAGTAGAATTTATATTTATCTATCAGGAATGCAAAAGCAAGGGTGAAAAGAGGAGGTCACATTTATTCTGGGGGAAGTATTTGCAGTTAATGGAGTTACCATGAGGAATTAGTATGTTGTGCTATTCATATTCTTTAATTCTGCTTGGCTTCTAGCTATCTTTGTGGATCCGTTTTAAAGCAGGCTTTAATGCAACTTAAACCAGGTGACTGGAGCAAGGCAGCATTAAATGCTCTGACGCATCACAGTGCATATTTAAGCATTTAGACAGATATTTAAGTGCAGTTTCGCAGTCTCGCTCCAAATGCACAGGTAAAGAAACAGGTCTTTTTGATTGCATTGGTCAGGCAGATGAGGTTGCTTTTACATGAGCTTTCTTTGAATCCCCTCAGGGCTTCTCTGCTTGAAGCAGAAGTAGGAAAACCAATGGCTATGTATTCCCTGTCACCTGTTACAGTTATGAGCAACATGATCTAGTTAAAGATGTCCCTGCTCACTGCAGGAGAACTGGACCAGATGACCTTTAAAGGTCCATTCCAGCCCAACGCATCCTATGATTCGGTGTCATATGGTGAGGCTTCCTTGCTTTTGGGATTGCCCTTTCTGTCCCTGTTGTGCTACACACAGTTCAGGTGATCCCGGCCCTATGAGTGGTGCTTTTAGCCTCACTCCTGGTTATAATTACACAGAGTGAAGACTGAAGGCCAGGACTATTCATGCCCTACTGCATTGACCCGCTCTGAGCTACAAGAGTGTTCTCATTGTTTCAGATGAGGGAAGTAACACAGTTTTGGGCAGTCACTCCAGATGCAGTCTTACTGGTGGTTTGGGTGAGTATCCTCCTGAGCTCTGTCCTGGAGGTAGCAGCCACTGGCTGCAACACCACAGCCCCTTCGGGCACCAATATTTGATCCATGCTCTGTCTGAGTGAGTGTAACACTTCAAAATAGTTCCTTGTGTAGAAACTGTGCTGACACTCAAAAAAGGGCAGAAAACCCCCTATGTTCTTGTGTTTGGTGAATCTTGAGTCTTTTTCAACTAATTACCGGTGGCTTGGCTTTCACTAGCCCTGGAGACTGTTCACTCCACTCTCAAAGACTTCAGCTGCAACTGTGCTCAACAGCACCGAAGAACAACACTCAGATTGAGTTATACATTCGTATAAATCTTTCTGGTTTACAAACAGCCCTGCTGACACATGCACATAAACGAAGGCCAAGCCAAGTTGCAGACCTACCTTCCCACTATGTTAGCAGGGAGCAATGCCCAGAAGATTTTAGGAAGATAGACCCTTGTCACTGCAAGCCTATCTCCTTTGTATCTTTCTCTTGTGTCTGTGTTACAATGTATTAGCGTTTACATGCACACATATCTGTAACTATGTTTGTATATACTGTTCTTTTATTTCCTCTCTGCTGGCAGTATTTCACTTGAAGTTATCCACAAGAATACCAAGTCACCACATTATGATTGATCTTTAACAAATGTCACTGGCATTGCCACCACACGAAAGGACAAGCAAAGAGATTGGCCTCCTGAGGGTGTAACAGAAAATTCCTACTCTCTCTTGCTAGAAGATGCTTAACTTAACTTGCTGAAACCAAGTTTTGAAATGCTTTCTCTATGAGTACAGGCATTTTTTTGTATCCTGTGGAAAAGAGAGCTGTGTGTTGTGTTCAGACACAAGGCTAGATTTGCCTCCATAATACCTGATTATGTCTATGGACTGTTGTGGTATTTTCAGTGTTGGTGATATTGAGACCTCACTCCTGAGTTTTGGACAACTACTTCTCAAAAATGCTTTCCCTTAAAGCCCCTCTCTTTCTATTGGTAGCTCTTGTCTTCCCACAAAAATAATTTCAAATAATAGGAAGGAAGAAAATAAGACAGTTGCAGTTTTGACAGCAGCAGAAGTAATTGCCTTAGTTCTGGGAATAAAAAATATACCAACTTGGAGAAAAAACGAAGGGCCGAGATGTGTCATAGAATCACAGAATGTGTTCTGTTGGAAGGGACCTTTACAGATCATGTAGTCCAACCCCCTGCAGTGAGCAGGGACATCTTTAATTGGATCAGGTTGCTCAGAGCCCCATCCAGCCTGACCTTGAATGCTTCCAGGGATGGGACCTCCACCACTTCTCTGGGCAACTCATTCCAGTGTCTCGCCACCCTCATTGTAAAACATTTCTTCCTTATATCCAATCTAAATCTACCCTGCTCTAGCTTAAAACTGTTGCCCCTTGTCCTGTTGCTACACACTATTCTAAACAGTACCTCCGCAGCTTTCCTGTAGTGCCATTCAGGTACTGGAAGATTGCTGTAAGGTCTCCCTGGAGCCTTCTCTTCTCCAGACTGAATAATCCCAGCTCTAGGTGAACTCAGAGTAATAACATTGATGCATTTGACTTTTACTTACAGCTGTGCTTTCAGAAGGATGCCTCTTTTACAGCATATAGGCTAAATCTGATGCATAAAAAGGATTTATCCAGATTTTTTTCAGGTTGTATAGTAGTTTGGACAGCCTATTTTCTGTTGCTTTCTTTTGATCCTTGTGTACCTCTTCCCTGCTTCAGGATCAGAACTGTGTCTGTAGTGTGACCTTGTGCTGGGGAAAGTCTGTGATGATCTTACAGGCCACCTCTTAGTCCTGTCTTTTCTATATTTGTGCCAACAATGTTTGGTAGATTTCCTGGCTCATTTACACTTCCCACAGTTTTATACCCTCTTAACTCTATTTAAATTACTTCCTAAATGACCTCTGAAACATGTACTTCTAGTCTTAGTATGCAGGTGTAACTTGAGGATGTCGGGAAATTGCCCAGCGGAATGAAAAGAAAAAAAATGCCCCCTATTGCTTCAGTAGACATCTTCCTCCCATTTGTAGTAGGCTTAGATTGTTTTTTAGCACTTGCACTTTACTCTATTTCCTAGAGACTGATGCGATTTAGCACTGCAGAGGGACCAGAGGAAATGATCTCTTGACTGAGCCTATTAATTATTGTTCCCCTGAGAATCTGATTCTTCTTCAGAAAGAATGGCAATAGCAAATAGAAAAAGGACTCTGGAAACAAACTAGTGTTAATTAGTACTCATGTGTTTGGCAAATTAGAGGGCTGATCCTTTCCTGGAAGGTTTCAAAGAAGCATATTTGTTTCGATGTAACATTTTATAAGACAATCAGTCTTTGAGCCTGTAATTCTTCATACTTGCTTGAAGCTTGAAAGTCATTTCTTTGGAAGGAAAATATTTGGAAAGTTTAGCAAAATTCCACTTGGCCAGTATCTAGGAATTTAAGACACGGGGGACCTCCTGGGCCGTGGATCCCTGCCCCTTTCTGTTGCACATGGCTACGTGTAATCCCTTGCATAAACACAGCCAGCTCTGTGCCTTAGAAGTAGAGTTTGGGGTTTTTTTTTTTTTTCAGTTCACTGCTTCAGCTGAAGGGCTCTTCCGGAGTTCTGTGACTGATACTCATCTTTTCATATTGGCCTACATTTATTCTTGGGGCAACGTGAGCTTTTGGCTGAAACAGCACTTTTACTGACCTAGTATTTGTCCAAGTTTTTCTCCCCCCTCCCCTTTTTTTTTTAAATTTGGCTGAGGAGAGGGTACTGGCTCTTTGCTGTGATGGACATCTTTATTCTGTGCCTAGAAACTGTCCTTTGCACTTTTTGCTTTCTTCAGGTGTAGACTTCACACACAGGGGAAAGAGATGGCTGCCTGGAAGAGCAAAGTGACAGGAGCTTGTATCAAGGCCTAAAGTCAAAGAGAAAATGTCCTCTATCTCGATCCCTCCCCCACCCCAACGATAAATGGAGCCCAAGTTTAGCAGTTGACAATCAACATTGCAGCATTCTTCATTTAGATGAATACCGCCCTTGGGAGGCCTTTTCAACTTGTGGCTTCTTTTTTAAAAAATTATTATTTTATTTCTCCTATTTTGAATAGATGCACTAATCAGCTTTATTCTGCAGTTCCTCAGAAGAAGCATCTTCTCAGGGAGTGGGATCTGCAGCTTCCGCAGGGAGAGTAGAAGAGGGAAGCTGAGCACATACCTCATTTTCCTCACTCTGCTGGAGTTTCTTTTGAAGAGTGTTTTGCATGGCTCCAGGTTTTGGGGACAGGAGAGAGGAGGGGTGGAGTTGGGAGATTGCAAACTGTAGATACAGAGGATGAAAAAGAAAGGAGAAGGGCAAAGAATTAATGAGAGAGAGAGAGAGAAGGAGGAGACCCCACTGCTGTTGAGTTTGGAAACCAGCCTGCAGCCTGAGCACTGATGCCTCTGCAGCCCCCTGCCCTTGCACCTCTACCCCTGGCAGGGCCACAGGGTTATAAAAACTCTTGGCACTTGGACTAAAAACAGTGGAAGAAGCTCCTAGATTCCTCCCTACCACTTCAAACCATAGTATGTGAAGCCAGTGTTCACTACTGTGGGGAAAATCTTTTGTTCAGATGAACAGATTTCTTTTGTTTGCTCCATTATACTTTGTCAATAACTGATTTTTGTACAGATAGCTTAATTAGAAGGAAGCCTCCAACTTTTACATTTGCCTAACAATTGTTATGGATACGTTGTCACAGGAAAATCACACTTCTGTCTGACATGTAATGTACATATTTGACAAAGATTATGAGAGCTTAAAAGAAATACTGTGAACGTCTTCAGTCCTCTTCCTCTCCGTAATTCATTCACTTTACTGGTGCTATTCTTTCTGTTCTGCCAAGCTTGAGAAAACAGGAAAAAAAAGATTAAAAAGACACAGAACAGTCCATACTGTTTAAAGAAAATCATTTGCAAACTGAGTCAATTTTAAAATTACATACAGTTTCCATTCACATTGACTTTGTTCCTCTCTTACATGGCTACACTTAAGATGTAAAATCATTTTCTTTGTGCTAAGCAGTGGCCTTTTGTGCTGTGCATGCTCACTAGGTATACGTTGCATTTTCTGAGGAATATGTAATTTCTGCTTGTAAAATTTTAAGGATGGCATTACATTAAGTGGTTTTTGTTGTTTTTTTTAAATTTTTTTGCATGTCATGAATCTGAACAGATCTATATATAACTCATTGTTTAAAGTGTGAGTGTGCTAGCTCTCTCCTACATCTTTTTTCCCCAGGGCTGTAAAGTTTTAGTAACAGTTAGCAAGATGTTAAAGGATTTTAAGGACAACATAAGGCATTCTGAAGTAGTGACTCATGCAAAGTGTTAATAAATACAACTGCACTCCAAGTGCTTGAAGCTGCCTTTGTTACACTGCAAAGGTGAGGGGTGCTTCTGAAATGCTGAATCAAGATTAAATTGTCTTCAGACTTGTCCATCTGCCTAGTGTAGATAAGAATCTCCTATTAGGTCAGATTGGCTCATTCTCTGACATTTTTGGCAGAAGGAGGCCACAAACTTCAGAAGTTCTAAAAAGCTTAGTGAAGTTTATGAAATTTCCTGTTTTTCTGTTACTGGGAGTACATTAACAATGTATTCTGAGTGAGTTTTGTGTGACACAAGAAACGAGAGTTGTTCTTCCCAACCTGTTCATACTCTGCCAGACGGCGCAGGGGTGGTGAGGAGGTTATTCCAATTCTTGGTGGCCTGGAAGTCCTCCTGGTCAATGGGGTGGAGCAAAGCCTCGTGCGTTGGACTTCATCCTGCTCTATGTTTCCTGGGCAGGTTGAAGATGTGAGGTGCAATGGGATGGTGTTAGGAGTCTGCTGTAGATGCAAAGTTCAGGTTTGGTCTACAAGTCCTTAATGTTGCTAGAAAAAGAAATACTACTGGGAGATTCACGTCTATGGGAAACTTTTACTCCTTGGAGAAAATACTATTAATAATGATAGGAAGGATATTTCTGGATATAGTAGTCAACATGTTTCTTCTCCTAATAGTTACTAAATGAAAAGATCACTTTTTCAGGCTTAGTTTCGGTATGCAGTAGTGACCTTGTGGAAGAGCTGACTAGGAAAACAGTGTTGGAACAAATGTTTACTACTTAATCCATTTCAAATAGGAAGTTGAACAAAAGACGATCAGAAATTAAGAGAATTAATTAACTAAACTGAAGAGATCAAGGGAGACTTTCTTCTTTTTTTAGAAAAAAAAAACAACACCAGAAGTCCCGAGCGTGTTAGATCCACACACATATACATATATATATTTATTTTTTTTAAATTGGAAATGCAAATGTAGGATTAATCACTTTGGATTAAAGGACAAGCAAAGAGATTCTGCAAAGGAAGCTGTGGCTTAGCAGTTTAAGGCCTCTGAGAAAACTGTCAAAAGTCAAGCTAGTTCTTTAAAGAGAAAACTGCTGCAAAGAGATGGTCTTCAGATATAAGAACAAAGACTGAAATGAGGACACAGTGCATTGAAATACACCTTAAAATAAACTACATATGATTTCAAAACTATATACATTTTCTACTTACACCCTCTATTGAATAATTGCATTGGTGGTCTTACATTAAAACCAAGATCATTTGTTTAAGTGAGGGCCTGAAAAACAGAATCTCTGATTTAACGATGAAACCAGATAGTCTGATCTTCCCAGATCCTGAGAACCTTACGGTAGCCATCCCTAAATGACCATGATAATGCCATAAGGTCAAAAGTCCTGTATATATTTTCTTCCTCATAGCTCTATTGATTGTTCTTGTAAAGTATATTGCTCTCTCTACAAGTCTTGCATTGGCTATGTCATTAGACATCATCTCAAAATATCATAGGAGACTGACATAAAACTTAAAATCTGATTTCCAGCATTTTTGATAGACCAGTCATTTCAGAGCTGCTCACATATGACTAGAAAATAACAAATATATTTCTTGCTGTTGAGAGGCAAAAATGTGACTCAGGGACCTATAGATTGATTATTCTGACATCTGTTGTGTGAAAGACTTTAGAACAAGGAAGTAGTTATTAAAGACAAGGAATAATGATGATGGAAGATGAGAGGAAAATTAAGCATAATTTACCATAGCCAGATTGTGCCAGAATAATTTGATGGTTCTCTTTGATAGTTGTTGCATTTCTGAGAAATATGTGTGGATTTCCCCCTCCACACTTTTCTAAATGCAAGCATTTTACAATATATGCCCAGTGCTAGATTTTTGGTAGAGAAAGGAAAGTGTTTATACCATTGAAGGAGCACTGGTATGGTTTCCCTTGGAATCTGAGTACGTTTCCAGTGCCTTGTATTCCAGAAAGATGATATTAATATCTGAAGGAATTGAAAGAAAACATTTAAGAAAATAGTGGTACTGTCATCTTGAGAGCTAGAGGAGAATAACTTTGCTTAGCCTAATGAAGGGGAAAAGATAAGCAGAGTGTGATTATTGTTAATGGTTATATCGAGGGAATAAACAGAAAGGAAAGCATTCTTTCCATTAAAGCGCGGCAGTGACAACAAATGAATCGTAAACTAGGCATGAATAAACTCAGGTGAGCAATTAGGATGCTTCTTGTATGGAAGCTGGGTGTTTCTTGAACAACATCTCGGTCAGGTGATGCTCACCTTCCTTTTCTCGTGTTCTCTCATCAGAAATCTTGCCCAGAATAGGAAATACATCTTCTACCCAGGACTTAAATGGTCCGCAAGAGGTACTGGTTTTCACAGAAGAACTATTTTAGATAAAAAATACTTGCGTTGAGGAATTTGTGGTGGTTTCTGTGTGTAAGAGCTTATTAGCATTGTGTGTATCTGTTCAGAGGCTCATATTCCACTCTGAATAAATGAAAAATAGAACCTTGAGTATCCATGGAGACAAAATGTACTGGAAGACATAAAAACTGAGAAACTTATAAGATACCTTCATTTCTAGACTCTTTTATTGAGTGGAATGTGTTTACGATGCGAGCAGATCACTTTATAAGACATAAAATCCAAGGTACCAATTGGTCTTCTGGGCTTTAAAGTACATTAATGTCACGAAGGCAGGAAATGCAGAACTTAAGCAAAAGATTAGTAGTCAAGTGCATTAGGAAAATGAAGATTGAGCTGTAACGTCAGTAGGACTGAGAAATAGCTTGTAGTTTTTGTGCAGTGATTTAATCCAACTCAAGTTTTCCCACTTTCCTTTTTTACCATTTGTAGGCTACTTCTAATTTGATTTGATTTTATTTTAATTTATTTTAAGGTTTCTGCCAAGTGGAAGAAAAGTCACTTGGCCATCCCTTCCCCTCTAGTGAGGAATGAGATAGTCTTTTTGTCCCCATGTATTTGGGGACAGAGCATGGTTTGATTCTTGTAGAGGGGTAGAGAAGAGCCCTGGAAAGTGCTAGCAACCCAGTCCAGCAAATATGTGAGGGTTGGTTTTATGTTTTTTTTTAAAGACAGAAGCTATGCAGCCTTAAAAGGACTTGTTTAAATTTTTGTGTGTGTGCTGAATATGTCAAATTTGTAAGGAGCCAGCTATTCTTGCATCCTTTTAAAGTGAAAATTATAGAATACTTCACATACTGTTTCTCACCAAAATGCAGATTCAATCTCTTGGTACAAGTAGAATCATAAAACTGAATTTAGTGAGAAACAGCATGTGGACTGTTTTCATAATTTGCCGTTTAAAAATGGGTTGGGAGACCAGGATCTGCTGGCTCCTAACAACCTTGACATAACGCTCTCAGAAGGAACCCCTTCTCCTCCCCCTCCCCCTGCAAACCTAAACAAGTCCTTTTAAGGCTATATGAGAAGGATGGCTGATCTTAAGGATATAGGTGCTATGTAAATCATTAAATAGGTGACTTAAATAATATGAGAAGGACTGGAGTGAAATGGAAACCACAAATGGCAGTAGAAATGCAAAGCTCCATAGAAATTAGCTGGAAATTTGATGCATTTCATGGCTTCTTTGCCTTAAAAGTGGTTCAGCTGTTTGGGGAGTTTATGGTGTATTTCTGTTTTATAATACAGCCGATCTAGCTTTTCAATTCTCAAAGAAAGATCTGAAGAGTGTTTTACAAACACTCAGTAACTGGCTTCCATGAATTGCTAAAGAATGCAGCGATGGAGGCTTTTTGGATTTCAGTGTATACAGTTTGCTAATGGGGAGCTGAGTGGTACTCATTTGCCTGTCATTTTTCAGAGTGCTTCCTTAACTTATGGTTATTTTGTAGCAGGCAAATCCTGTGAGCCTTTGAACAAAGTGAAAAATGCAATTGCTGCTTTAGGACAACTTCATTCCTTCCTGCGTGCGTTTTATGTCTGGCTTTTCCCATTTTGAGATTAGGTCGCACGCTACACTCAACGTTTTTCTGAGCAGGCACTGTGCTTCACCAGCTCCCACTGGATTTACCACTGTCCCTCTTCAGTGTGTGGCTTTATTATGAAATGTGTGTTGGGTTAATGGGCATGAGGTGTGTGGCTTTGCCAGCTGATACAATAATCTTGTTTTCGTTTTCCTATTCTAAACTTTATTAATTTAGGTATTAACACAGGTTTAAGGCAGTATTACTTAGATTAGCAAAACATTAAATCATTCCTGTAAGTCAAATCCCTTAATGCATCTTCTCATCTGTGAAACTCCTCTGGAATGGCCTTGGCTTAGCCAAGGCTGCTCTCTAGCATTGGTAACAGGCTGTGAGCTGTGATCTGGCTATGAATAAATGTAAAGTCTGTTCTGATAAAATTTTTGGCATTACTCCTATTATATGTGGAACTTTTAAAACATAGTTGATTCCTGTGTGGCTTGTGGCTAATCCTAATCCCTTTAACATGAATGAGAGTTGTTTCTTCTCTCTCTGGAGTCAGCTGAAAAAGTCCACAGTCTTTTTCTCTATTCCCTCCCACCCCCAAATATTGCTGGTATGTCAGACACTCCAGCACTGCTTAGGCGTTCTCAGGTGTCTGTCTCGTTTTATCTATGGAAGTGGCTTTATTACTAGCCTTTGAATAATGACTCTTCAGCTGCGTCTTTTACTTCATTTGTAATCATCATGATGTGGAGGAGAGAAAAGCCTTTGCTGCTTTTTAGGACTACTCAGTATTTTATTACTAATAATTATTAACATACCATACTACTGCATAGGCAGTACAGGATGCAGCTAAGTCTAGTTGTGGATAAATGCTTGCCAAGTATGACAAGTTCATCCTCTTTATTGGAGTAGTAAGATCCTCTTTATTGGAATAGTAAGGAATTAGTAAGAAATACTAGGCTAGTTGAAGGTATAAAGACTTGTGCTGTCTTTTTACGTTGTCCTCTCTTTAGCATTGGATTAAAGTCAATTTCCAGAGTCAGTGCTGTTTTAACACTAGTCCATAGTCAATGCTGTTTTGGCATCAGTGACAGCCATGCGTCACATTTGTCATGGAGTATTCAGTTAACTACTTCTGCATGTTTGATTTCTTCTCTGTGGGAAAATATGATCAGGAGACATTGAGTTGGTACGGAGCTTTTAAAAAAGCATCCTGGCAAGAGGGCAAGGTTAGAGACTTGATTAGGGCAGCGCTGTTGCTGGTTGAGTCTTGGCATCGGGTAGTTGCTGGTATTCGTGGGTTTTGAATGGAGCTACCCATTGATAACCTGGAGTCCAAAGGGAAGATACTGCTCTGCTCCGAAGGAATTTCAATGCAGTGAAACAAACAAAAGGAAGAAATAGTCTGGCTTATCTTCATTGTTTTATGCTTTTAGAAAACGTCAGTTTTTATTTTGAGAATTGCTTTCTTTGCTTTGCAGTAGAAGACCAGACTGTTTCTTTGGATTTCTTTCCTAGCCACGCAGTTTTGGGCAAATTCACATTCAAATGTGAATCTAAGTTCTTTGAGTCATCCTCATCATTGGTATGAAATAGTAAACTAAAATCTGAGTGTGATAGATTTCTTTTAAACAGTAAGGTCTATTGCCTTATTAATTTCTTAGGTAGTTTGATAATGAGTTACTCAGGCAAACATTTTTATTACATTCTTTCTTATTTCATTTTTTTTTTATCCCCTAAAGGAGAGCTCTTACTTTTGGCAGCAATTTTTATTGGCCACATTTAGATGGAGTATCAGTGTACAGCCAGCAGGCTTTCTTATGTTGCATAATAAAAAGGTGTGTGTTATCATTCTGAATTATGAAGAAATTTGCCTTTTATAGTAACTTCAAATGTTCTGTGGGGTGTAATTATTTATCACGGTAAGCACTTTATTTTAACAGTGTACTATTTAGTACGTTAATACTCTTTAAAAATCTGAGCCTGAGACTGAAGGTTTGGGGAAAATAGCACAGTGTACTAATTTGTTTTTCTAAATGATATTTAGACACTTATTTTCTCAGCTGGCTGGTAAACTGCTGTAGATAAGAGTTTCTGTTTATCTGACAGAAGAAGTTTTATGTATTTAAAACAGTTTTTCCTTCCTCTAGGAAGGGTGGAGAATGAAAGAAATAACTTGCTCACATCCACTACTAAACTTCAATGGATGGCACTGTCAGCTTAAAACCCGTATTTCTCTGTATGCATTCTTTCCAGGTTTTCCAAGTACTGTCTTATATGACTTATACTAGCAAAAGATTAGAAGTTATCCTTTTCCTTTCTTCTTTATATTTTTACAGAATTAGAAAATAGTTAATATTGGAAGGGCGCCTCTGGAGATCATCTAGTCCAACCCCTGCTCAGGGCAGGGTCAGCTGCCGCAGACTGCTCCGGGCTGTGTCCAGTCAGGTTTTGGCTATCTCTAGAGGTGGAGACTACACAGGCTATCTGGGCAACATGTTCCAGTGTTTGACCACCTTCATAGTAAAAGTTTTTTCTTGTGTTTAAGTGAAATTTCAGTCTGTGCCCGCTGTTTCTTGTTGTGTCAGTGGGCCCCACAGAGAAGAGTCTGTACTCCACCCATCAGGTGTTTCTACATGTAGGTAAGGCTGCCCTCCAAGGCTTCTCATCTCCATCTCTCTCTACCTTCCCTTTTATGAGAGGTGCTTCTGTCCCTAAATCAAGTTTGTGGCCCTTTACTGGAGGGCTTGCTCCACTAAGTCCCTGTCTCTCTTGTACTGGGGAGCCCAGCACTAGACACCACATTCCAGGTATGTCTTACCTAGACTGAGTAGAGGGGAAGGATCTTCTCCCTTGACCTGCTGGTGACACTGCCTGATGCAGCTTAGGAAGCTGTTGGCTGCTTTGCTGCGGGGGTGTGCAGCTGGCTCAAGTTCAGCTTGTTGTCCACCACAACCAGGACCTTTGTAGAAGAGTTGCTTTCCAGTCTGGTGACCCTGCAATATATGACTTCTGTGCTGGACAATTCTTGGTCCAAGTGTCCTTGGACATAATTAGTAAGATTCAAGAGCAGACGTGATGCCTGTAACTGCTGTTAGCTTCCTATTTAAGTTGTGCTGGGTTGCAGCTCAACATGGGACAGAACCAAGGGGAATGGTTACAAGTTGCAACAGGGCAAGTTTAGGCTGGACATCAGGAAGAAATTCTTCACAGAAAGAGTGGTCAGAAACTGGAACAGACTGCCTAGGGTGGTGGTTGAGTCGCCATCCCTGGATGTGTTCAAGTGTCGTTTAGATGTGGTGTTGGGTAATATGGTTTAGTGGTGAACTTGTAGTGTAGGGTTAATGGTTGGACTCGATGATCCCAAGGGTCTTTTCCAACCTGAATTGTTCTATGATTGTACGATTCTATGTGTTTTTGTATTTATGAAATAAAGGAAGCTGGAAAACTTTAGACATATTTCAGGGCCAAGAACTCCTGCATGTGGATATAAAAGGCATCTTGTGAAATCTTTATCAAATGAGAATAATGCTCTGAAACAAAAGCAAGAAAATCAAAAATACTCTTTAAGATTTTCTTTGCAACTTAACATTACAATGCTTTTAAAAATGCATTAAATATTTATTTGTCAGATGCACAGATGTACTTCTGCCTTTCTAAATGCAGAAGACTCTAAAAATGATAATCCCAGTTTTGCAGTCAACACTTTTCTTCCTCTAAATAAAGAAAACGTATTTTCCATATAATGCCAATACATGACAATTCATTGCTTTGATTGGTGAACACTAAAAAGTACTGAAGTCTTGCAGGACAGCTGTGAATAGAATATCAAAAGAACAATTAAATTATTTTTTTTCCATTTTTTTAACTGTATAACCTTGCATCAGTGGTGAAAAGAGCTAGTATTGTCTGTATTTGGAGCCAGACTACTTAAATGAATATGAAAGTCCTCTGTAAAACTTTTTTTTTTTTCTTCTCGACTTGCTGCCAGCAGGTATTTTTTATCTTGAAGATGTACAGCAGATGAAAGGTTTAGTAATTTTTAGACTCATAG
The DNA here is from genome assembly GCF_000703405.1 of Apaloderma vittatum. Taxonomy (NCBI): domain Eukaryota; kingdom Metazoa; phylum Chordata; class Aves; order Trogoniformes; family Trogonidae; genus Apaloderma; species Apaloderma vittatum. The sequence continues at coordinate 762 of NW_009732336.1, read as the reverse complement.
TGGTGGTATGTCCTGAAAAATGCATGTTGCCCTGAATTAGGAAGGTGAAGATTCCAAAGTAGTTACTTATTTCACTCCAAATGTTTACCAAAAAAACCCCATGTGTTTAGCTGTTGATCAGCAGGCAGTCTTATATAGTAGCAACCAGATAAGGAATAAAAAAGAGAAATGCCTGAGTCTATTGTAAGTATTCAGTGACTCTTCTGGAAAATAACAATTCAATCAAGAAAGCAGGTAGACTTTGAAATGAGAGCTAGAAAGTATTTACACTGGTAGTAAGATCCCATGGAATTCTGCTAGTGTCTTCTAAGCATGGACTGTTGAGCCATGTGTACCTGTAGTGAAGAAGACAGCAACTGTTACGAAGTCCCGAAACAGCAAGATATAAAACCAGCTTTACCAACCATCTCCACTCAGTGAAAGGGAAGGAGGATGATGGAGCAGGTGCTGAGCTCTTTAGCAGAAAAAGGAAGATGCCTTTTCTTTCATCTTGAGTGCTCCTGGGGGCCAGTTTGTTAGCCAAATAGTTCTGTTTTGTGGACTGAGGTGCTTTGTCATCTCTTTCTAGCCCTGTTCTGGGCTGTGAATGTACTTGTATGCTCCCAGAGGTGCACAAGAACAAGGAATGTGCCCAGACTATATGTGCTGATGTAGAAATGATTAATGATTTAGGAGACTCTTTTTCTAACCGTGGCTGATTCTTCTTAAGCTGAACAGTATTCATCTTATGCAATCATAGAGTGGCACAGGCTGGAAGGGACC
>NW_009732335.1:0-919 GCF_000703405.1 Apaloderma vittatum | reverse complement strand
GCAGGAATGAAGCATGGCATTCTTCACAGCATCATTAGAGAGATAAACAAGAGAAAAAACTGCTCACCTATTCCAGATCCTGCGTTGCACTGTTCTGTCATTACATGCATGCAGGATACTCTGCTCTCATTGAATAGAGCTTCAAAGGATCCAAAACATCTTTGCTCCCTAGTGCTAAACTAATCTGCAAAGTCTGTAGAGCAGTAAGAGCCAGTTCTGGCAGAAGATAGATACTGAACTCTCTACTGTTCAGCGTGGATGAAACATCTAAGCCTCAACTTTTTATGGCACCTTTTCTGAAAACCTTTTATCAGACAGTAGTGCCAGAGACTAATTCTGTCCTCCAGGATTCACATTGCTGCACTTCTCACACAACGGCAAAACCTGCACTCTCATCCCTGAAGTATTTTCTCTCTTACCAAGTCCAAATCTGCAGCCATCAGAGAATCAGGTACTGGCATTCCAGAAAACACAAGCGCTGTCCACATTCTGGAGAAAGAACTCTGCTGTTTTTCTCTGGGAAGGAGCGAGAAATAAAATGTAGTACATGCAGAATGATCATGCACTCTGATAAATGCTAAACAACAGAGTGAATAGATGTAACAGTGTAATTTCACACACAACCTCATCAGACAGTAAACAGCCTGGGCTAATACATGTTAATTTATACCTTCTTCCCAGTACGCTTATCAAGAAGACACAGCTGCAAATGTTACAAGAAGCTTACAAAAATCAGAAGAAAGCAAAAAGATGTCCAACACTAAATAGATCCAGCCTAGAACCTGCAAACAGGGATAGCTGTGTAACTGGGGAGAAAGGACAGCTGCCCCAAAGAACATCTTGCTGTCAAACTTAACTTACACAGTTAAAATAGAGTCAGCTTTCCACTAATCTCAAACATGGGATTCTTCCCAATAAT
>NW_009732334.1:18387-47010 GCF_000703405.1 Apaloderma vittatum | reverse complement strand
GGGTCCCCCGAGCTGGTGTGAAGGATGGGGCGGTCTCAATTTGTTGGCTTCAGGAAGCTGGAAATAAAATGCTTCACGTGGCGGAAGGTGGCTGCAGTGGAGATCCCGCAGTGATCTCCTGGGAGGCAGATCCTTGCGTTCCCCTGAACTGACATCGCCTTCCCACCCGGCAGGTCTTGCATTCCTTTTTGCTCGTTAAAGGCTACTGCTCCTCGGGTTTTATATCTTTTCTTGGAAGGGGAGTGTGAGAAGTAGGTAGGATTAAGACATACCAGCATGTGGGTGTAAGTGGGGAAAGGAGATCTTTCTTGGAGTTCTACAAATTAGATGAGAATTTTCTAATTCAAGTCTCAAGTCTTATTCTGAGTTTCTAACACTGCCTGATCAGAGCACTGTGTGTGGGTTTGAACTCTCCTTCCACTTTTACAGGGCTGTTTAACTCGTGCTGTATTTTTGTGTTGTGGACCAGAGAAAGACCTGGGTGTGTTGTGTTTGTATTGTCGAACTTTTAATTCAGGCTTGCTCTTCATTTAGCAGTTTGTGTTAAAGTGGGTTTGGTCCAAGGTGTAGGTCACCTCTTTTTCACTTGTCTGTGACAAGAGGTCTCAGCTGTTGTGTGGAGCTGCAGGAGAGCCTGTCTGTCAGAGAGTTTTGCTCGGGTAGCTGTTCTGTCCAAGCCCATACCTTGAGATTGAGTGGTCCTTTAGTGCTTTACTTAGGCTGTATTAGTGTTTACATCAGGCCATGCCACTCTGCCTTGGCAGTGTGCGGAACAGTTGCGAGGTCTTTCCATGCTATATATAGAAAAAAAAAAAACCCTCCTTTTGAGGATTGACAATCCTTGCGCCTTTACCTCTCCAATAATAAACTCTGTAGCAGGAGTGTATAACTGCAGATAAATCTATTTCTGAAATGCTTTTTTTACACTCTGCCTTTCTTCTGGTATAGCCTCACAATTCTGGAAGATTCTTATCCATACAATATTTGTGATTATCCCTGGGATTATATGATAGTGATGATCATGGCTAAACCCTTCCAAGCATTGTTTGAAAGGAGATGGAGGCCAACCCAGGAAAATGGGAATAAGGGCGTGCAGTTGCCTGGGCCCATTGTATATGGCCTGGTGGTTCCAAATCAACTGCTTATGTTGTTTCTTCTAAGCAGTTGGTTGTCCCAGATCTTGCTGCAGTCATGATTGTCACTTGTTGTGTTATTGGTGTAGTGAGATGAAATTCATGCAGTTTGCAGAGAGGAGGAAGCAGGTACGAGCTTAACGGGGAAGAATTTATTCACTTTGTGAAAGGAAATAAGCACTTGGTACGTGGGGGCTTGCAAAAGGCAAACGCCAATAAATCTCTGTGGCTCTCTGAAGGTCTTGTCGCATTCTAAAAGGCTGAGTGATGACAGCCCATTTTTTGCAGTAGAAATCTCTTTCCTAGTCCTCTTCATCCTGTTGTTTTTTAACTCCCATGAGCTGGTGGTTTTTCTTACAGCGCTTTTGCTGTGGTGTGTTTTGAGAGTCTGAAGGGGATGTTTTCTGGCCTGCTGGAAGGCAATGCTGAACCTCTGCTATTCTGCTCTTCCAGCAACATGCAACATGGCAGCAGCCATGGAAACTGAACAGCCGGGCCTTGAAATCTTTGAAACTGCGGGCCGTGAGGAGCAGGTCCAGAGGGAAGAGCAGCCAAAACTGGAACCTTTCTATGTAGAGAGACATTCCTGGAGCCAGCTTCGGAAACTGCTCACAGACACACGGAAGTATCATGGGTACATGATGGCAAAAGCCCCTCACGACTTCACGTTTGTGAAGAAAAATGATCCCGAAGGACCTCATTCCTATAGGATCTACTATCTAGGTAAGCTTGCTGCGACAGCCTGTGTCTTGACTGAACACTCGTTGCAGAGGCGGTTCGGATTTGACTGTTCTTGAGAGCTGGGTGTTTCTGGCAGTTAAATCAGAATGGATTTCAGGCCAGATTGGCTGGTCAGATGTCACGATCGTGATCATAATGTCTCATTAAAACTTGCCGTGTGATCTCCCACAGAAATGATGTGGTTGGAGGTGACCCATTAGGCCTGCTGGAGCTGGAAGACAACTGGGAAGTGTCCTTTGGGGGTTGTTCACTCGGTGGGAGGATGGGTTAAGTCTGTTCAGTCTGTTTTCTCTCGCACAAAGTACGATATCCCTCCTCTGAAAACTATGTCAGCTTGATCTCCTTTCTCTTAATTACAACTAGTGGGTAGAACCTTTTCCTCCTTCAAAGTTTCCTTCCAAAACAAAGATTATGAATGTAATTTTGAGAGTCCTTTGTGCCTTGGATACTGATGGAGTGGGTATCCCAGGGATTCTGAAGGGAATAAATAACAATGTAGGGTGGGGGCAGCTTGAAGAGTAAATGTTTTTCTCAACATTCTTGGTCTTGATAATGAAGAACTTAATGTCGTTTATTGTTCTTGGCCTCAGTGCCTCATTTCTGCATTGTTTCACTAATCGGTGTTCACTTGATATATCTGCATTTCTAAATTGCAGCTGTGCTTGAAGTGATTTGGCACTATAAATGATGCCGTGAGGAAGCTTCTGGGTGGCTTTTTGGAGCAGACCTTGTGGTAGGGAGACGCTTCTGTCGAAAGCTGCACTAACTGAACGTAAATGCAGGAAAAAAATGCATAGGGGGAGAAGCAGTGGCCAGAACAAATACCTAGGAGCCAGAACTGCATGTGCTGTGCAGTGACATAGTCATGAAGCTGCTGCTCTGTCTCTTTTTCCCCTTTTCAGAGGACGGAGGTCGTAATCCTTGAACGATGTTGAGTTCAAGCACATTGGAGGAGGGTTAAGGCTGACTCCAGCTGAGAGGAGCTCGTTTGCCATTTCCTGAGCTATAGGTCAGGCTTCGCCTTCCCTGGGCTACATCTGGCTCCCACTGGGCTGATCCCCATGTGCCTTGACAGAAATCTGAATAGCACTGAGGGAAAGGAGCAGGGAAGGGATGTTCAAACCTTCCTGAAGACGCATTATCTTTGAAACACAAGCTGCATCGTGCTGTATGTCAGCTGGGGGAATTAGCATTGATTTTAAAAGCTTATAAAGGGCCCTTAGCCTTCGAGACGACAGATATGCATCAGGCAGCATGGGGTAGGCCTGGGCATGTTTCCTCGTTCTCTGCCTTCTCAGTGACGTTCATTTCTGTGAAGCAGGGAATTCTCAGAGTGAGGCTGCAGTGCAGAGACCATTAGTACTTTCTCTCATAGCAAGAGCCTGTGAAACTGTTGCTTGTTATGCTTTTGAGTGTGGTTTTTTTTTATTAACAGCAAGTTAATCTACTTTTTTTTTGTTTTTTCCTCACTTTCACAATAGCGATGTCTGGGGAGAACAGGGAGAACACGCTCTTCTACTCTGAAATTCCCAAAACCATAAACAAAGCTGCTGTGCTGTTGCTTTCCTGGAAGCCTCTTTTGGATCTTTTTCCGGTGGGTTCTTATTTCTTTCGTGCTTCTTGGCAGCCTAGCAAGTACACAGGCTTTGGGATTGTACCTATAAGGCATCATTAAAATTTGGAGGTTATTGTCTTAAACATTTTAAGATTCTCCTTGTACCTGGCTGACGCTGCAGCCGTCCTGAAAACAAGCACAGTGTTCTCACCTGCGTTTGGAGTTACGGCCTTTGTGTGTCGTAAAACTTGTGTTCCTCCTTTGCTGGCAGAGACTGCGAGTGCTAATTTGCATCAGATTCTCTCCTGTGGGATCCTGGGGATTGCCGAAGGAGCCTTGAGTCTCCAACAATCGCTGTCTTGCAGGGGGAAGTGATGAGTGTGCCCTGAGCATCAGTCAGTGGTTTTGTGACTCATGCTGGAGCAGAGGATCCCTTTCCCTCTCACTAGCACGCGTGTTCCCTTTTCACCTCTGTGCCTGGCAAGCCTGCACCACTCCCACCCCAGGCGCTGTGGCAGGTTGGAGGAGGTGGGGGGAAAAAACCTCATGTGGAATTAGGTGTAGGGGTTTTTTCCCATCTTATTTCCTGAGACTGTCAGCCAGAGAAAATCCGTGCTGAGCTCTCATCCCATCAGACCGGTCACTGTTTATCTTTGCAAAAGTTAGCATCCCGTTCATTCCAGATGTAACTACACCTTCAGACTGATGAATATTAGAAATAATGCCCGCCCTGCTCCGGGAGAAGTGGCTGTCAGGTTTACGGTTGTTGTCAGGTTTACGGTTGTGTAGGATCCCGTCACGGCCTGCACCTACAGGCGCTGAAGACAGAGGCACGAGCAGGAGCAGGCTTCTGGCTGCCGGCAGGATTCTGGAGGAGGAGGGTGTCTGCACAGCCATCTGCTCCTGGAAGCTTGGCATGCAGAGATGCCCTGACGGTATCTAGTAAGACACACAGAACAGAGGTGTTGATTGTGCTTCTTTGCCTGTATTCAGGCCATCCTGGACTATGGGATGTACTCTCGTGAGGAGGAGTTGCTACGAGAGAGGAAGCGAATTGGCACCGTCGGGATCGCCTCTTACGATTACCACCGAGAGAGTGGCACCTTTCTGTTTCAAGCTGGGAGTGGAATTTATCATGTGAAAGATGGAGGCCCTCACGGATTCACTGTGAGTTTACTCATCTCTCGTGTTTTCTGCAGTCCTGCTTTCCTCTGGCTAGAAACTCCTTTAGCTTGCAGCGAAAGTAGAGTGCGATCATCAGTTGCTGCTGCGCTGGCGTGGCAAGCAGCCTTGATAAGCCTCGAAACGTGGAGAAGTCTTCCATAGGGATGCGTTTCCACGGTTGTAGAAACTCAGGTGGAGAATTACAAGAAATGGTGGCAGCGAGGCAGGACGCCAGATTTTGTGAATTTTCGCAGGTAGCGACGGCAGGAAAAAGTGACACAAAGCTGTGATGCTCCATGCTCTTTCCTGTAGTCAGAAGTCACGTCAGAGGCAGCTTTTGTTCCCCAGCTCTGGTTTAGAGGTCACTGTTGGGCAGCCGTTGCTGTGCGTGTTACGAGATTTGGCTGTGTAACTTGCAGAACAAGCAACCTTTATTCTGCTGGTGCTGAAGCTGGACTTCAAAGCTGAAATAATTTCTTATTATTACAACAGATGCTCAGTGTCTGTCTAACTCTGTTGTCAGGGGGAATTTACTGTACCCTGCGTTGCTTTTGGAAGACAAGATTGTATGTTCTGCCAGCCCCTTTTTATGGTGCTGTTTTTAAGAGTGTGCCAGGCTTCTCTAGGCAAGCTGCCTTCTGATTTGTGGCTAATCCGCAGCACTGGTGAAAGAGGCCCTGGTGGGATCTGTGCAACCACAGTAGAAACACACCTTTCCCTATAAAACATCTGCCTACTATTTTTCTGTGTTTAAAATTGATAAATTCCTGTGTTGTCAAACAATGTATCTGAAGTCGGTGTTCACGCTACTGTGGTCTTAGAGACTTGATAATCCCAGTTAGTTTCTCTAAGTGTCCATGTGTTATCATTGCTTACTGTGCCTTTTTTTTTTTTTCTTTCAAACAGCAACAGCCTTTAAGACCCATTCTGGTAGAGACCAGTTGTCCAAATATCCGGATGGATCCCAAGCTTTGCCCAGCTGATCCAAATTGGATTGCGTTTATCCATAGCAATGATATCTGGGTATCTAATATAGAAACCAGAGAGGAAAGGAGGCTAACATTTGTGCACAATGGTAATGCATCCCGAATTAAAATGTTTCCACCTCCTCTGCACTTGTTCTTGCTAGACTGAATTAAGCAATGGCACTAGGGGTTCTGCTGAAATCTGGGGGAATGGCCACTGTTCATTCCACCTTGCTTGTCACGTTCGATGTGTTTCCTCTAGTGCCGATATTGTGGGATGGTTCTTTTCCCTGCACTGTGGAATCTGGCAGAATGAGTTATTTGTTCAATATATGTGGAAGGGCTCCTCTACTGAAGCGTAGCGCGTTCCTTTTTACTGGAACAGCCTTTTTTTTGTGTAGGGGTACCTGTGGGTGGAATAGAGCTGGAGGAAAGTTTCTGTCAGTGAAGTCAGCCTGCAGGGCCGTTTGGGAAGGATATAGACAGTTTCTGAACAGCACCATGGCTTCTGCTGGCCCCTCACACTCAGTAACTTAGGTCCTCAGTTCTTGCCCTCTCCAACTCTGGTTTAGACATGTATCCTGAAGGAAGGAAAATGGGAAATTGTGGATAAAACACTTCAAAAATCAAGTGTGTTTTGTATTTAAATCATACTTTGTATTTAAAGTATATAATTTAAATTTTAGTTAAATTTCTGACACTTTATAATAATGCTTTAGCTTATTTAAATGTTAAATATTAAAATATTATGTAAGTACATTAAAAATAAACTGTAGCAATGACTCCTTCTCAGATGATAATTATTTATGGAGCGCTGCTAAGTTACCTCCAGGGTAACAGGAAAAATATTGAAGCCCTATGGATATGTCATCATGTTGAGATGTTATGTAAGTCTGTTACTTTTGGTTTGTACAGTGAATGAAATACTGATGCTTTTGTTGTTCTGAATGTTGATATTTTCAGTTTCAGTTGTTCAGAAGAGTTTGGTTTGTGTTTTTTTGGTTTTTGTTTTTTTCTTGGATTTTCTTAAAAGTTGTGGTTCCAATTCACTGAGCTCAGGTAGAGAGAACATTTTCTTTCTTCGATGAGTACATAGGAAATTGAGAGACTAATTGGGTAGGAGTAAGAAGGGAGAATGACTTTCCTTTCCTAAAAGAAGCTGCCATGTCAGAGGGGATTAGATCCTCCATAAATAAATCGACAGAGCAGGGTGGAAGCAGAAAACAAATCTGCTGAGAAGTCAGATTTTTCGTTGCGTAATTGTTCCCCGAGGGGTGAACTAGGGCCGTGTTTGGGATAATGCAGAACTGGTTTGATTCTGCAGTACATCGTGAGCTAATTCGTTTGAGTCTTTTTTTTTTTTAGAACTGGCCAACGTTGAGGAGGATCCGAAATGTGCCGGCGTGGCCACTTTCGTGCTTCAGGAGGAGTTTGACAGATACACTGGCTACTGGTGGAGCCCGAAGGCAGAGCCGAGTAAGTGTGGTGCATCCAGCGTGTCTGATAGGCTCAAGTAGCGGCCCCGCTGCTGTGCTGTCCAGTGCAGAGTTATTTTTTATCTGTACTTGTCTTTGTGCAAGATAGGAACTTGTAGTTCTGTTTGAACTATCTGCAGCGGTGGGCATGTTACAGTGGCAACTTGTGAACGCGTGTTACTGGGGGAAGAGACTTTCCTTTTGACAACAGTGGTAGGAGTTGTAAGAATCTCGGAGGTGTTTTGCTTAATGAAACGTGAATCACAGACTTTGTTGGATTTTGCTTCATCTTTCCAAGCTGCTTGTGCTCCTCAGAATATTGATGCCTGCGATGAATGATAACGAGAGCTCTTCTGACCAGGAAATATTAATTCATTTGCAGCACTGAATGGGGGTAAAGTTCTTCGAATTCTTTATGAAGAAAATGATGAGTCAGAGGTGGAAATTATTCATGTCACATCGCCCATGCTGGAGACGAGAAAAACAGATTCTTTCCGATACCCTAAAACTGGTGAGGAGACTTTGATGCCTTACATCTCTGTTTCTGGGGGACACGTATTTTCTTCCACGTGCCTGACAGTAGTGACTCTCGCAGCCTAGAGCAGGGGATTGTCGGAGAGGTGTCAAGTAGTCTTTAGATTGGTGTCCAAGTAGTGGGAATGCGTTTGGGGAAACTGCTGCTGTAGACGTTAGATTGGTCACTGGCAACCGTGCTGATATTCCAGCCACGGTGTTACTAAGAGCTCCAAGTCTGGATCTCTTGGAAGTTGACAGAAACCTTATCTGATTGTCACTAGTTTGGAGCTGCTGTCTCAGATCCTGCCAGACCTGAGTTCTTGAGAAGCTGGTTCTCGTTACAGGCCTGTGCCCCTGAGGGAGTAGCTGCAGATTTGTGGCCGCCTGCTTTTTTGAGAGGGTTTTTGTTTAGCTCCTGGCAGTGGCCTGATGGTTCGTGTTCTGAAGGACTCTGGTTTCTGTGGTTGCTCTTGGACTTCGAACAACAAACTCGGCATGCTTACAGCCTACCAGGGAAAGTCCGTGTCATCATGTTTTCAACCAGCAGATGATCTGGCAGCTTCAGCAGTGAGGGGCTGAGAGCAGGCTTGAAGCATGTTACGTGGAGTGTCATTGGAAGCAGGGAACGGGATTTAAGCAAACCTGCTGAGGTCTGATTCACTGTTGGGTATGTGGGGCAGATTTGAATAGTCTGACCCTCGTTTTTCTAAGACTTCCCTGCTGTTACACTAGAGCATGTTGCTCACAGACAGCAGTTATTCGCTCTCTTTCCTCACTCCTGAAATCCTCATTTTTTTTTTTGAGAAATACATTCTGTTTGACTGACCTTCCCAAACTGCAGAATTCATTCAGAGCCTGCAGATTCCCTGATCCACTAGAAAAAGTTTTCTGCACATGATCCTGATTTACTACTTGTTTTGAGTAGGAAGAAAGGCTCAGTGTTAGCCTGGGAGGTGAGAGATGACTCCTCATGGGTTTTTGGCACTTGTGTATGCCCAGATTTCTGAGAGTATTTTGTCATAGCTCTGTTCAGTGCTGTGTTCTGCACTTGGGGAAAATGGGCCAAGCAAAGACCAAATCCCTTTTTAAAAACAAATAATAAAATAAAATCTCTTGGCCTTACTTTCCAGTCTGAGCTGCAGGGGCAATAGCCCTTTTCAGTGGGTTGTTCTGAGGGCAAAGCTTGAGAAAAGTTGAGAAAACAATTTGTGTAAAGAGTTAACTTTAGATTTTCAGCCTTCAACACAAATGTGTCCCGTTGTTATCTTAACCACATTAGTCATAGGAGTAGGTTTTTAAAAGAGTGAATTGCTCTAATTTTCCAAGATGCTTTTTAGCACTGGCTCACTTTTTATGCATGACCTCGAGAACAGCAGCCAAACGGCAAACCAAAGCTTGCTTTGCTACCCCGATCGCTTGCGAGCATTTACTGCCAGCTGGTCTGTGTGTCCTTTGGCTGTGGGAGAGAAGACTGCCCGTGACAGTAGCAGTGTTTGCAGGCTTACATCCACTGAGTCTGCCTCATGTTTGCACTCTCTTTTTTTCCTGCCTGGTTCTTTGCTGTCTCTCACATGTGCAGGTAGGCTATTTGATCAAAGAGCATTCTACTGTTTGCTTTTTCACGTTCTGTATTGAATAACACCACAATAATCCACAGTTCAGGTCTGCCCTCTTGGAAGCAAACGCTTGGTGCCTGACTGCTAACATCTGTTTTTATAGGTACGGCAAATCCAAAGGTCACTTTCAAGATATCTGAAGTGACAATCAATGCGGAAGGCAGAGTAAGTTCAATGTTCTGCTTGTTTTCCAAACAAATACAATTTCTCTGATACTCTTTTTTTGGTAAAATTAATCTTCCAGTTCAGTACAAACAAACTTTCTTGGGTTTAATAATGGCTTCTCTGGAGACAGTGCACTTGGCTCATTCATGTGCAGATACTTGGTGTCTGTGTGTGCAGCAGGATTTCTCAAGGCTCTGCTTTCCTTCTCTACCACTGGTTTATGAACTCAGCTGCAGAGCAGAGTATTTTAGGTGTGGGTGGTTAGAGCTTCTTATGGGATGGATCTCTTGATGGGCTGTGGATATTAGGAAAATTTGATTGCAAAGACAACATATCACCTTAAAAAGTGTGAACCTACGGAAAGAGATGAACTTTGATTTTGCCCCAGAATTTTTTAAACAGATGCAGAATTTCCGTAGCCTAGTTCAAGATCTTTGCACAGTTGGGAAGTTAATCTTACCAAACAGATCCAGTAACAGCCGTACGTTGTTGGGATCCTCTCTGCTCTCGAGCTCCTTCAGTCCTCAGCAGTCACCTGCTGGTCAGCGATGCTGAGATCAGCCAGCGAAGGCAGGGAACGCTGTCACGACCCTTTGGGTATGATGGTGACTTGTTCCCAGTCCCAGCAGGGTTAGACTGCAGAACTGCATATCGTGAGTTAGAACCACGTTGATAACTGGATGTCGAGCAGGATGTTCTCAACATCTACAGATGAAAACATCTTAGAAAATAACTTGGTACAAAATCGCCGCTTCTCCTTTACACGGAGAAACTTGAGTGTTCAAGTGACTTGTCTGAGACGAGCGATGGATTTGTGAGCAGCATCTAGATCTCTGGAGTCGCAGCGCTGGCTGTGCTGGCAGCGTGCAGCTCGCACTGTTCTGGTGTCTGGCTGCCAACAGGGTTGAATCCCCTGTGTTGGAAAGGCTGAACGATCTAAATTGCATGAGCTACGCAGAAGAAGTCTTCTGTGTCCAGACTCTCAACATGCATGAAAAATTGGTTGTGGGGGTTCATCTCAGTGTCACTGAATTGCTGCTTTGTCAACAGATTGCAGATGTTGTGGATAAAGAGCTAGTTCAGCCGTTCGAGATCCTCTTTGAAGGAGTAGAGTACATTGCTAGAGCTGGGTGGACGCCAGAAGGAAAATAGTGCGTATGTTAATCCTGTCTCTGCTTAGAGGGTTTGGGGCAATGCAGTTAGAAGCAGAATGTAGCGGTCTCTGCCTTCTCCAAGCTTAAGCCTGCTTTCATTTTTACGTTTCTACAATCTCGTTTGTGCAGAGGGGACGATTTTTCCCGAACCAAACCAGAGTTCTCGTCTCTTTCTCTGGTACCTGGCCCTACTGCTTTGGTATCGGGCACTCACAGCCTTTGATGTTTGTGTCCTCTCAGCATCCCTGTGAGAGACAGTGCAGTGCTATTGTCCCCATTTTACAGATGGGGACCTGAAGCCCAGAGAGGCTCAGTGACTTGCCATGGTCACACGGGAAGTCTGAGGAGAGAAATGAGCCCAGGTCCCCCAGGCCCTAGGCTAGCGCCCTAACCACTGGACCATCCTTGCTGACCAGACTTACTGATCAGAAAACCGGCTGTAAGTGCTACTTACATTTGCATGTCATTTTTTTAACCCTGTAGATGATGTAGTACAGTGTTTCTAACTCGCCAGAAGCTTCTCCAGAATTGCACTTCTCCAGTTCTCAGAGCTAAAAGTGGCCTTTCTAATTTCCCGCCCCCTCCCCTCCCCCCCCAAAAAAAGTGAAAGAAATACAGGGGATATTTACTGCATTATTTTGCTTTTTGTGGGATTATTGTTAGAGGTCCATGCAAATCAGAAGCATGGCAGAGCCTGCCGCAAGTCCATTTAGGTGCCAGTGTTATTCTCTGCCACGTATAGATTTAAAACATCAGTATTTTCACAAGCATCCTGAAATTTCCACTGAAATTTTCTGCTTCATTATTCCCTCTGATTTTTCTCTTCTCTTTCTCCCCTGAAGCACAATTGAAATCTGGGAGAATAGAATTAAACTTTTGAACCTGCAGTGCTTATGCAATATTGAAATGAACTGAAATAGGTTCTTGGGTATGGAAGAGATTTGTTTATGTGGGTGAAATTTGACACATGGCTTTGTGCTTAATCCGAAATTGAATGTTCTTGACTCCCTCAAAATGCCTTAGTGCTAATGAGTGTCTGTCGAGATTTTCAGGCCTGTCTAATCCTCATGGTTGCGTGTTTATTTTCTCTAATATCTGTCTCCCCAACAGCATCTGGTCCATCTTACTGGATCGCTCCCAAACCCGGCTTCAGATAGTCTTGATCCCTCCTGCATTATTCATCCCCACAGAAGATGATGCAATGGAAAGACAGAAACTTATCGATGCTGTGCCAGATTCTGTTACACCTTTCATTATTTATGAAGAGACAACAGACATCTGGATAAATGTAAGAATTTGAATTTCAGCCTTCTCGGACAGTTTGTTGTTCAAGACCCTGTTTGTAGCACTTGAGCAACATTGGTATTACGGTGCTGCCCAGGCAAATGTTCCTGTTGTGCAAGTTCTGTGCATGTTCTGTGCTTCTTGTTGTAAAAACTAGTATGGATTTGGGATGTGAAGGCAGAGCCACTTTGCTTGAGCCTGCGCAGTGATCAGACAGCTGAGAGCAGAGCCCAGGGCTCTGGCATCACAGGGCAGCCCCTTTGCCTGCAGTGTTGTTACTAACCTCCAGCTTCTTGGCACCAGTTGTTCACCGCCAGCAGGTTGAGTATTCTTCAGCCAGCGAAGCTGTATCTGGATGACACTGGGTGAACACATCCCGAGAGTCTGCTAGCGGTCACTAAACCCCCTCCTTAACTACATACGGTCTGGTGAAATTAATTAGCATGTCATGTTCTCGGACGTGTGCCATAGGGCCTGTGCCGTGAGAGTGGACACTGGTGCGTAAGCTAACGCTGTAAAAACAAGGGCTGTTCACACTTGTGCAGATAAAGATCGATGCCTCGAAAATGACCTCTGGTTGGAGGGGTGCCAGGCTGTAGGAAGGCCTGGGAGCATCAATCCCTGACAGGTAGTTGGATCTTTCAGCGGGGAGCTTTTGCAAAAAGCCTCCCAGTGAATGGTCCCTATATAGCAAGTGCTCTCTAGGGTACCACGTTTTCTTAGTAATAGTGTGCATGGTTTCAGACTGGTGCAGCGAGTTTTCCTTTCTCCATTATTTTTACTGGCTGGAGAGGTTTTTGACTGGCAGCTCATACTGTGCAGATAAATGCTGTCTCAAAAGATTGTCCAAGTTGGTGTCTTCATGAGTGGAAAGATGATGTCATCTTATCTTTCCCCTGCACTTGTGGGCTTCTAGACAGTGCTAGGTAGAGGGGGTCACTGAACTCTGATTTCAGTGAGAGGCTCTCCTGTGCTGTCTTGCACAGCTGGGCCAGTCTCTGTCTAAGCTGGACCAGTCTCTGTCTAAGCTGGAAAGGTAGACGCAGAAAAACTTAATTAGTTTTGTCAGAATTTAGAGTCAGATGAGCAAAACACCTGAAGCTGTGCAACATACGTGGCTACTGTCTGCAGACAGCCCCCCGCTCAAGAGCAGGACTGGTTCTCCCAGTAAGGGACAGTGCTGCACCTTGATAGTGTGAACTGTGGGGTCTGCATTGAGCAATTAGAGCAGGTTATTATGTGACTTCAGTGACAAAGTCCTGCTGATAACAGTGATCCACTGCTTTGACTCCACAGATCCATGATATCTTCTATGTTTTCCCTCAAACCCGTGAAGATGAGATAGAATTCATTTTTGCCTCTGAGTGTAAAACAGGATTCCGGCACCTCTACAAAGTCATCTCAGTTTTGAAGGAGAGCAAGTATAAACGGTCATGTGGAGGCCTCCCCGCTCCGAGTAAGTGAAATTAGTCTTTTCCTTTAATTGGGCGTTTGCTGCTGACTAGTGAGGAAATAAATGTCCTTCCGGGTGACAGGAATTACTGTCTTATTGGAAACTCCTGCTGTTGTTCAGGAAAGCACTTTGCTGCACAGTCATTCCTCTTGAAATCGTACAGGGGTTATTCTGTATTCACCATGCCTTAGTTTTTAACCCCAATTCTTCCTCACGCACTAGAGGGAGAAGTTTCAAAAAATCAGCTGGGAAACGAGCTCCCTGTGTGACGCTGTGAAATACACTCTGTTGGCTTTTCCTTGTCAACGTTGGGACGGTTTGTGCGCTGACTTTGCCAGAGGTTAATCATTACAGCAATGACACGGCTGCCTCAGATGTGCTGGGTCCAGTTTATCTGATAGGCATTGGTTGCACGTTGGTTCAGGACTCGATTTTGCAAGTAAAACCGACATAGTCTTTGTCAGCCTGCACAAGCGGGTTGGTAGCAGAGAGGCTGACAGAGCACAGCTTGAACACGATCTAAAAAGGTCCCTGGATGGTCTCCCTGTCTGAGTGTGCCCACACATTAGTTCCCTTAAAGTGAACTTGTGTGCTTGGCAGCAAAATCTATGATATGACAGCTGTTCAGAGAATTCCTCTCTGGTCCTAAAAACGGTCACGGTGTTGCTGTATAGACGGAGATGTTGGTGGGAGAGAATTACTGGCAGCAAATGGAAATGAGGAAGAGTCATTTCAAGCAAAAAAAAAAAAAATTCAAGGAGCATGTGTGCCTGATCTTGCTCAGGTGTGTGATATAGCTGTGTGCAAAGCTCCCGGAGTGGTTTTTCCACAGCACGTGTTCTTTAATTTACAGTTTCGTGCTGTCATTCTTTATTTACTTGGGGTGTGTTGAAGGCACTTAAAGAGCTCTGCATGCTCAAACAAAAATACATCGAATTTTACTAGAGTTCCTAGTTTCATGCGACTCTTCGGTTTGGTTTTTCTTTTCCCAAATAGCATTGTGTCTTGGGTGGATTAAATTTCTTTGAATGCCTTGGACTTCTTTTTCTTACTAAATCTCCCTCATTCTAAGCAAAATAAAAGCAGAGTTGTTCCCCACCCTGTTGCAGAATTCTCCATTTTTGATACCTGTGATTCCCTTTGCACACTCATTTTTTAGTATAAAACCTCTCTTTCTGTACAAGTGACAAAATACTTTAATAAAATTAAAAAAAAGTAAACAAGCTGTCCAGGCCTCAGGTTGAATCCTGTGAATCCTTTAACATATATTTCACAGAATGTTAAATAGTGCTACCCCTAACATTTTGCTAGGGAGCTGGCAAAGGTGTGGGTCTTCTGCAAAGGCAGGTTTCTAGTGGCTTTAATCTAGTAAAAAAGCTTGGAAGGAAGAAGTATTATCGTGACCGCGTGTTTTGTAAATTGTAAAAGCGTCAGATCTCTGTTTGCATGTTTGCAGGTGATTTCAAGTGCCCCATCAAAGAGGAGATAGCGATCACCAGTGGAGAGTGGGAAGTGCTTGGCAGACACGGATCCAACGTGAGTCTCTGCTCTTGCTGTGGGGATATCCTGCAGGGAGACGGCCTCCGGGGCCTCACAGATCAGTACATGTCGTATTTGTGAGGCTCTGCTCCCTGAGAAGAGTGGCCTCTGCCACTCCCTGATGCTGAGTTTGACTGCATGGATCCTGTGGGCTTTTTTTGGTGGACCTTCATCCTTCACTGCCTCTGACATGCTGTTCTGGAGGTATTGCAGAGCTGGCGATTTTGACGGTGTGGGAAAGCAACACAGGCAACATTAGCTGGCTTGCTTTTAGAATCATTAAGGTTAGAAAAGACCTCTAAGATCATTAAGTCGAACTGTCAACCCAGCACTGCCGTGACCACTAAACCGTGTCCCAGAGTGCCACATCTGCAGAGTTTTTTAGCAGAGCAGGCAATAGGCGAGACTGGCAAGAGTGAAGGACCTGCAATGTAAAGCTGATAAACAAGGTGGGGATGGTAGAACTGTGTATTGTTTTGTCAAGAAACAGGATTGAGGGGATGTGTTGGGGTTTTTTTTTTTTTTGGTTTTGGCAGATCTATGTGGATGAAGCCAAAAAACTGGTGTACTTCCAAGGCACGAAAGACTCGCCTTTAGAGCATCACTTGTATGTTGTTAACTACGAGAATCCTGGAGAAGTCAAGCGCCTGACAGAACGCGGTTACTCTCACGCCTGCTGTGTCAGCCAGGTACCTGTTTGCCTGTGAGGCCCTGCCTAGGCAGGACTGGCTGGTTTGTGCTGTGGCTTGTCACAGGTCTTGTCCTCCATCAATCAGCAGACAAAGGTGTATCTGAATGTAACAAAAGGAAATTTTACACATCGCCTGAGGAGATGAGCCTGTGTCAGGTGGGGTTCCGTACATCTGGGACAGCTAGGAATGCGTCACCCAGAAGAGGATGTGTGGCAAGGTCCTCATGCCACTGTTGGTTTTACAGGTGTAATTTTGGCTTTGGAGTGTAAATGTCTGAGTCTTGCTAAGGACTGTAGCTTCTTAGAGTCTGTTTGCTGTTATCGAAACATTCAGACTTCCTGGTTTAATTTGGTCTGTAAACACCTTCAGAAAGATCTAAATGCAGAAAGAAATGACCACTTGCTTGTGCCTCTGCATGGAGGAGTTCAAGGTAATGTTCTTTT
Organism: Apaloderma vittatum; assembly: GCF_000703405.1. NCBI lineage: Eukaryota > Metazoa > Chordata > Aves > Trogoniformes > Trogonidae > Apaloderma > Apaloderma vittatum. The sequence continues at coordinate 31,115 of NW_009732334.1, read as the reverse complement.
TCTCCCTAGGATTGTGACATGTTCATCAGCAAGTACAGTAATCAGAAGAACCCGCACTGTGTGTCACTTTACCGACTGACAGGACTTGAAGATGATGCAGCTCACAGGACAAAGGAATTCTGGGCCACCATTTTAGATTCAGCAGGTAGTGGCATGAACGGGAAAGTGGAAAAGGACAACCAGAGCCACAGAGTGAAAGATGCCCCAGAATATGCTCGCTTGAGATTTGCTGTTGTGGGTGACTGGACTTGTCTCTGAAACTCACGCTTGTGTGAGGAGTCCTTGGAAGTACAGGAGTGACATTTACAGCTCAGGAACAAATGGGGATAAGCTGGCCCTGAAGGAATTTAGAGTGGAAATTGCCAAGTTTCGACTGCCAGAGCCAGTAGAAACTGTAGGCAGACGGTTTTAGCATTGGGGGAGGGATTTAAGTGCAGTCATTTGCTCTGTGCTGCGTGCCTGTTAACGAGCATGCTTCTGGGGAGGGCTGTGCACTTCTTGTTGTGTGCTCTGCTTACTCGTGTCTTTGTGAGACGGCTCTTGGGACTTTTTTTTTTCCATTGCGTTTCTGTTGTCTTTCATCTCTCCTTCCCTGAGGCAGCATACTCCAGATGCTTTCCATGTATTAATGCAGTGAGTCAGAAGTGGGGTTAGGAAGGGTGTGAAACCTGTAGCGGCAGTGTCCGGGGAGCAGAGTTACTGCTGTTCCCAGGAGAGAAGGGATGGGAAGCGATGAGAAAGCTCGCCTATGGCCAGAGCATTCCCAGGCTCTGCCCGGTACCAGCCACATCCACTGGAAAGTGTGGAAGAGCTCCACTGGGACTGCAGTGAGATCCATGATCATAGAATCATTAAGGTTGGAAAAGACCTTTAAGATCATCTAGTCCAACCGTCAACCCAACACTACCACGGCCACTAAACCATGTCCCAAAATGCCACATCTACACATTTTTAGAACACTTCCAGAGATGACAGGGCTGAAGCAGAGCTGTGTTATTCATCGATTCCCTTTTAAACCAGGCTCTCTGTCCTGTGGCAGGCCCTCTTCCTGATTACATCCCCCCAGAAGTGTTCTCCTTCGAAAGCTCCACGGGGTTTACTCTCTATGGAATGATGTACAAACCTCACAATCTACAGCCTGGAAAGAAGTACCCCACTGTGCTCTTCATCTACGGAGGCCCTCAGGTGAGTGTGGCATGCTGGTGGGCAGCGGGGCGGGCAGGCCTGCGTCACTCCACTGCTCCCTTGCACGAACGGTTCCTGCTCCATGCTGAAGGTTTTACATCCAGGGTTTTGCCTGTTTGGTGAGGAGCCGCGTGGCCGAAGGCGCTGTTAAGCGGTTGTGATTTCCAGGTAATAGATTGAGGCACTGCCACGTGTCTGAGAAGAGGTATGGAGTAGCAGAACTGGAACTGCGAGAAGGGGGATGCAGATAATCCTCTTTCCGTGTTCTGCCTGACCCTCTTCCATAGGGGCTCCTGTTCTTTGTTTCCACTTTTCCCATGTGTGTGTGAGGGGAGTTCTGTGTTAGCACTGGCTGTTACCCGTGTGGGCCGAGGAGCGCTTGCTCCCCAGTCGTCCTTCTCCCACTTAGTCCTGTTTTGATTCTCCCAACTCTACTGTGCTTGGCTACAATCCGAGGCAGCTGGAGTGAGACTTTGTGAAGGGAAAGATCTTCTTCTGGGAAAGAGCAGAGGGAGCGAAGAGCAGAGCTGTGGGCTTAGGGTTGGATCGTGCAGTCAGCAGCCGTCCCTCTCGCTCCGTGTCTGTTGCCCTCAGCTCAGCTCTGTCACACAGAGTGGCTTGTTACTGGGCGAGGAGAGTTTATTTCATAGCAGGGAGAGGGATCTTGAAAACATTACGTTATAAAAATGTACAGAACGTTTCAAGGAAGGTAAATATAAATAAAAGCTGAGATTGGATTGAAGCGATGACGTCTGGATTCCGTTACATACATGGTTCTGTTGTTGCTCTTTGATTCCAGGTGCAGCTGGTGAACAATCGCTTTAAAGGAATCAAGTATTTCCGTTTGAACACTTTGGCCTCTTTAGGCTACGTTGTTGTTGTCATTGACAACAGGGGGTCCTGTCACCGAGGGCTGAAGTTTGAAGGAGCCTTTAAGTACAAAATGGTAAGTGGGGCTCTGAGCATGGAGCTCCTACCTGAGCTGGAGCGCTCATTTGGCACAGATGCCCAGCATCGTCTGGGAGATGCTGCCTGGGTTTGGGAAGGGGAACTGCGTGTGGCAGAGCAGCGTGAATGTGAGGGAGGAGAGACTCTCCACAGGGTAAAGTTGTCAGGGTTTGAAAAGGATAGTTAAGAGGTGGGTTGGCATGTATTTATGGTCTTACGGGGGAAAGAGGTCATCTTTCTCTAACACACTTAGCACAGTGGCACGCTGCTCTGTGCTTGGGTGCTGCAGAAACAGAAAGTAGTAAAAGTCTGAATGTGGTTACCTTTGGAAATCCTGAAAGTGTAACTTTTGTCTGCAACTAACAAGACTTAACCGTTTTCTCTGCCCTCCCAGGGACAAATAGAAATTGATGACCAGGTGGAAGGGCTGCAGTATTTAGCATCCCAGTACGACTTCATTGATTTGGATCGTGTTGGCATTCATGGCTGGTCCTACGGAGGCTACCTCTCTCTTATGGCTTTAATGCAGAGGTCAGATATCTTCAGGGTATGTTCCTACACTGATTACTTATTCTGGTGGCGCAGACAGAATTTTCCCCCTAATCGTGTAACCTCTCATGGGTGTTCACAGCACAAAGACTTTCGAGCGTGCTCTAGACGAGTGAGGACACAGTGCTATAGCTGTTTTCTTCATGACTTTTCTGTTTGGGTGACTTGGGAGAGAAATTGCTTTTCTAACAACCATTTCTTCCATGATATTTCTAATTAGACTTCCAGACTTTGGTTATTTTTTGATACTTCACAGATAACTGATCTGAAAATCTATTCTGTGATTCACTTTTTAAAGCTACTGCTTGCTAGCAAGCCACGGTACCTTTTAAAACCAGCAGTCAGTGGGTATCGTAAGAGTAGTTATAAGTTGTTATGTGACCGTGAGTTGTCTCCTCAGTTCACTTGTGTTTCTGTGTGAAGCACAGGGATAAGATGTTCTTCCTTTGTAAGCCCGTTGTCGCGGCTGGAGGTGTCTGGGACTGGTATTCGCTGTGAGTCTGTACTAGTACAGCTGTGGGACTCGGCTTTTCAGACAGCAATAGCAGTACAGCCCCAGTACTTAACGCTAACAGAGATGCCTCAAATCAGAAAATTGCATTTGTGCAATTAAGTGCTGTGCTTTCCTACCCCTCCACACAAAATCACAGGAGAGCGTGGTGTTCTTATTTGAGCATAACCACTCCAAAGAGCGTGGTGTGACTGCACCGTCACCGTGCTTGCTTCCACCAGCTCCAGATGAGCCAGACCTTATCCTGGCCTGACAGGAAGGTGTGGCGCTGTCTGTGACACCTCCTGCATTAACGCGAACAGGGTGCTTTTACGCAGAACGGAGTTGCCATCGGAGAAGTCTGGCGTGGAGGAGGAGTGTGGGTCTGTGTAGGTAGGCCAGTTGTACTGGAATATCTGAGAGCCTGTTCTTGGGAGCTGGGATGAGGAGGAACAACTGTTCACCCCATTCAGCTGAGCACAGAGAGGTATTCCCTGTCTGGAACTGCATAAAAGAGCTTTAAATTGTTGCACTGTTGAGCTTGCAATAACTGTGCTGGAATAGCTACACCAGTCTCAGGTCACCTATGCTGAAAGTACCTTATATAGTCTCTGCTGTTGCCTCATTTGTGTCAGCTGAGCTTTTTGTGCTGTTAACTAACTAAGGGAAGTGGTCCTGCTGCAGAACAACACCTCCTTCTCTTCCTCCTTCCTTCTGCCCTGCCCTGAGAGAACGGTTTCTTTGCAGATCTGTTCCCAGATCAAACTGCCCGTGCTGCTTCCTAGAGTGTGTTCAGAAGCAGCCAGCAGGGCAGCCTGGGGATAGGGAGAGGTGCTGAGAAGAGGGTTTGGGGATGATGTGACTTCAGACCACTGTAGCAAATGGCCAGATTGCTGTTGGGCAAACCTCAAAAGTAGAGATGTGGCAGGAGCTGGATATTCTTCTTGGGATGTGTTTTTGTTCTTTGTGGCTGCTCTTGCTTTGTCTAAGTCCAACAAGAATGTTCCTGGGAGGTTTAATAATTACTTGTCTCAAGTCCTTAAGGATTATTATATTTTTCCTTTAAAAATACCTGACTTGCAAAGGGATTTTGGTGTGGGTTTTGTTTGTTTGTTTTTCTCATCGGTCTTGTTTCCATAAGCCGCTCTGCAAGCTGGCAGTAGCTTTGTGAGGTAGTTTGCCGAGTTCCAGGGAGGTACCCATCCCCATCGCTATTAGGCATTCAAATAGACAGCGCTTTGCATCCCAAAACCTGAGCATTTTGGACAAAATCCCTTTCCCTCGGCAGGCTTTGCAGTTGAGATATTTAGTGTTGTTTCTGATTTGTCTGCAGGATCTTCCTCACTTTCAGCAGCTGCATTTTTTCCAGCACATAGCTGAGCTGTGCTGATATATGTGAACAGTGGGAAGGAGAGTGAGGATTGCTTTCCTTTTTCCACTGTAGGCTGTGGATCGTAAATGTCTCGACATGTTTTGGGCAATTCTAGCTGCACTGGGACAGAGCTGGGAGGGAGGGAGGGACATCCCCAGAGCAGGGGGTTGGTTGGTTGTTGTCATTCCCGAACCCCATTGAAATTGCAGGTCGCCATTGCCGGAGCACCCGTCACGCTGTGGATTTTCTATGACACTGGCTACACGGAACGCTACATGGGCCACCCGGATCACAACGAGCAGGGGTATTACCTAGGTTCAGTGGCCATGCAAGCCGAGAAGTTTCCTTCTGAGTAAGTTTGGTTTTGACTCTTGCCTTCTGCTTTTCCTACCAGGAAAGTTCAAGCCCCCACAGACGTGTTTTTGCCTCCCTGTTCTTGGCAATTTAGTCTTGGAATCACAAATGCTAGTCTCAAATAATAAACAAATAAATAAATAGAAAGACCAAAATGCAGCACTGAGAGACTTGAATTAACATTTGCATAATTACAGGCCATTCCATGTAATCCCTTTTATCCCAGCTATAATTGAAGACTGTCTTTTATGTCTAAAGAAATAACAAGCATATATTCAATTGTATGATTAGCACTTTAGAGCCACATTAAGCCAGACACAAGTGAGTTGATCAGGAGGCTTTCTGTGTGCTCTAAGGCTGTTTCAGCACAGAGTTGCCTGCAGAGCAGGCCGAGACCGTGGGATTTCTTGCCAAAGAGCTGAAAATCCGCAGTGGTTCTGAGCAAGTATTAAGCCGTTGAATTGTCAAAGATAGGAAATACTTCTGAGAATAAAGAACATCTACAGATAAAAGGTCTGACCATGACGTGCATGTGCACGGAGAACTTTTAGAGGAGGAAGGAATAGGTTTGGGAGACACATCCATCCAGAGCAATTTACAATAGTGAACTCACTGTCTTTAGTGCAAATATTTTTCTTCTGTCGAGTGTCTTTGAAGAGATGTTTGTGGACGGCAAAAAGACTGGCAGGTTCTGAGATGCTGACTAGAAATGTTTGTCTCGCTTTTCTCAGACCAAACCGTTTGCTGCTGCTACATGGATTCTTGGATGAGAATGTTCACTTTGCACACACTAGTATTTTGCTCAGCTTTTTGGTGAGAGCTGGGAAACCGTATGATTTACAGGTAAGGCCAGAAACAGGGTGTAAAGGTATGTGTCTGTCTTTCAGGAGTCCAAAATTGGAACTTGTAACATGGCTGTGCTGGGCAGCTTGGAATGGTAGGATAAAACTGTAATATTTGACCCTAATGTTTTGTTTTGTTTTTTAAAAGAAAGATTTTATGAGTAAACAAAAATAGCATTAAGCAAAGGAGCAGCTAAGGCTGCTCTTGAGAACTGCAGTTTGGAGATAGAGCAGGGTTGTGCATTTAATTAAACCCCGCTCGTTTTGTGCGGATGTAGCTCAGGTATCCCAACCCAAGCTGCAGAACTGGGAGCGTGCAGATTTCCGTGAGGCCTCCAGTTGCCTCCAGCATGGCACCAGCTGGAGTAGAGTGTGCACTGGATTGTCTCTGGGCTCAGGTAGTGGAGGGCGGGGTGTATTAGCTCAAGCACTAACACAGTTAATGCAGGGAGATGATGTGAACATTTTAAATGTCACTCTGGGGATTGGTTTAAACGTTGGTGCCCATGACTCTTGTGGATACTCATGACTTCTTATTTTATATTTCAGATCTACCCTCAGGAGAGACACAGTATAAGGGTGCCCGAGTCAGGAGAGCACTATGAACTCCATCTACTGTATTACCTGCAAGAGAATCTGGGCTCCCGTATTGCTGCCCTGAAGGCGATGTAACCGACCTCTGCACAACTCTGCTCCACTGGCTGCTTCACCGAACGCGGAGACGTAGGGAACCAGAGAAAACAGGATGGAACGTTGCATTTTGGTGCCTGCCACATGTACACACACACACACAGACACTTTTTTTAGAAGTAAATTTGGTGCCATACAGGAAATTAAAGTACAGTGACCTAATAACTTTAAAGCTTAAGCTGTAAATAGAATCAAATGTCTGTGGTATAATGGGGTACCATGGGTGCTCTCTTGGTGGAGGAGCTGAAACTGAAAATAATGTACTTCTACAGCACCGAATCTTCACTTTTTAAAAGCATTATGACATAATTGATGAATTTTTACAGTGTGTTCATTGCTATCTTACTGCATAATACTGGGTGATTTGCTCACTACACAGCAAGAGTTTACCTGAATGGTTACAACTTGTATTACACTGGAAATGCTATCATATAGCTTTTATGCTTCGCAGAAGGGATGTGTCTCCTTAGAAGCTGTTCACAAGTTAGACACATCACCTGCCTAGGTGTTGGTTGTTTTTTTAAGAAGAAATACTTTTAAGCAGCCTCCTAAAGAATTTAAATTTTGGATTTAGTCCAGTTAATGCTAGGTTCTTTTTTAATGATTTCTTCTCTCCCCAGGATGAATCATAGGTTTGGTTTTTTTTTTCTTTCAGCAGCTCGAGTTCCTATCCTGATTGTACTTGATTTCAGCAGGCAAACAAAATGATGTTTTACTGCGATGAGGGCATAACAATCTTTTATTCTGAGATTGAAATGAAATTAAGTTAAAGAGTTGAAACACTGTAAATTTTAAAACAAGCTTAAAAGTGCTGCCCATTTGTCATTGGTGTTTTGCCCAGATGTTCTTTCTGGAGCTGGTTTTCTTCCTGTCACATCAGCGTGACAGAGGTGTAAGCACCCTCTTACGATCTGGAAATTCAGTGCTCTAATTCAAAGGTCTGCAGAGGATTTGGTGAGGAGGGACCTTACGAACGCTACTGAATTTCCTGCTTCATTTGAGGGGCTGTTTCCCAGCCTCGTGCTCTGTTCAGTCCTTCATTCCTGGGTCCTGGCACTGCTGCGTAGTATGATTACGATGCTGTTTTTGGGAACCCTCCCTTCTGCATAACTTAAACTATAAGGACATGCAGCCCCAGTTGTGTTTTTGCCTGTGAGGTTTTAACTAAGCAGCAGGCTTGGCTAAAAAGCAGCATAAGTGCATGAAGTCACTTTTAACTCACGACAGGTCGTTTAGGGTAGAAATCCAAGGCAAAATGATTCTCTTTAATCCAGGAAATTCACCCCTTGGGGCTTGCCTCTGAGACTCCTATAAGTTTTCACGGTTTTTTTAGAAACTTAAGAACTTCCTTTCCTTTCTGTTTTGGTGCTAGAGAGAAGGCAGAGCATGACTTTCTTTTCATCTTCGAAAAATCTGGAATCACTCTCGGTGTTTACGCTCTTAGTACTCTACATGTTGTAACCTTGCTTTCCCTTGCTTTTGTACTGTTCCGCTTGATCCTGAAACTCTGGGGTTTAACACAATCTGCCTGTTTTGTATCAAACCGCATCGTTTTTCAGTGAGGCTGCTGGGCACACGCCCCGAAGCTGTCAGAGCTGGTACAGTTACACGGTTGTAAAATCTGTATGCGTGAAAGGGATCCGTTTTTTCTTTTCCTGAGTTTCCCAAAAGACAGCCAAAGCAAACAGGCACGGGCAGCAAATGCAAATTTCGAGGGGTGTTTGGTTTGGGCCGTTTTTCTGGTTTTCAGATCACGATGGTTACAAGCCGGTTGGTTAAAATACCAGCAAGAGGCTTGTGGTTTGATTTTTGGGAAGGGCACAGCAGGGAAGGAGCCCAGCTCCTCTAATGTCTTCTCTTTAGTAGTTCGTGTTGTGACTGAAGCGAACGTGGCGTCCCCACGGAGCGTGCTAGAGCCAGTCTTGAGACACGGGTACATGTGCGGGTGCGTTTGGACTAGAACAACAGGACAGTGAGTAGAGACAAAGATAAGCTGTTATTAGGGAATTCTGATGTGTTCCTTCTGTATTGATGCTGTATTATATATACATATATCTATATCTGTTCATATATACATATATGTATAAAATTACACGTGGATAGTATCGCCTTTTCCAAGGTTGTTTATATTTTGTTAAATTAACTTGCTTTTCGGGATGGTTTTGTTCTTTTTTTCTAGAGGTGATTACCCTTGAATGTAAATGTATGTGATTTTTAAGATGAAACTGATCCTTTTGTTTAAAAAAGAAAAACAGAAAAAAATGGCCTTCATCAAACAGTGCTTTTCTGGGAACTGAAGAACTAAATGTTATGCAGGTAAACCAGGCTAGGTTTTGATTTAGCACAGGATGTGATGATGAGTGCTGACATAAAACCTTTTAATAATGCATCCTTCCATTGTTTTAAATATATATATATAAGCTATTAAAGTCCAACGTACTGTATGTACTCTATTTTGCAACATAAATTATGCATTTCTTTCCTGCGGTTTTTTTTTCTTTATATGGCAGTTAAGCACTTTAACACCACATGCTCTCTTATCCTGTGTAAATGCTGGGAGGAGGGTTCACCACCGGAGTTCTGTAGTTCTTGCAAAAGGTGCCTGCTCGTAGGGGAAGGTGTGAGAGATGTCTTACAGGAGGTTTGATCCAGCCCTACGCAGTCAACGACTAAATTCCCAGTGACACAGAAAGAAGCGCAACCGAGAGCTGAGGTAGGAAGTTGTTAGTGCTGAGGACTGTTGCATCAGTATTTTTGGGGGGAGTAGCAGTCCTGCGCCTCGTGTAGTGAAGGGTTAGTCTGGCCCAGGAGTGGAGCTGGCGTGGAGAGGGGTGACTCTGCCCTGCTGGAGTCACCCGCTCCAGGACAAGGTCGTACCTTGTAGTCCAGGAGATGGTGGTGTCTCTCAAGTAGAAGTTTCCAGCCTATTTGGGATTATTGTCACTTCCAGCATGTCAAAAGCATCTTGGTTAACATGAGTTTTAAGGAAAACCAGCGAGATCCTGGGGGAGAACGTTCAAGCAGGTCAGTCTGCGGAGCGAACATCTGGGAGGAGGAACCGTCCCTGTTGCTCCCAGAACAGCCGTTAGCGCGTCCCTTTGGAGGATCTGCCTTGAGCAGAGATCTGCTCCGTGCAGGACGCCTGCTCTGAGCAGGAGCCAGGCTGAGCCTTCATTGCGTGGTGGATATGAGTTGCACAGGTGTCTTTGAGATGAATGTTTTAATTCCATACACTAAAAAAAAAAAAAATGTGTGAAATACAGGGGTCTGAGTGATGAGATACGGAAGTTGCTGAGTGTTGATGCCAGCAATTTCTTCTCGTTTGCAGTGGTTGGGACCGATCGTGCTTGTTTCTGGTGGGAGCACGTTCTTTTGCCTTAGTCCCCTTGCGTGTGCAAGGTGCAAAGCTGTCGGGTTTCACCCTGCGCCTTGGAGTTGCACCCCATATCCCCCTTTATTTTCAACTGTCTTTTGATTCAGAACAAAGCAGAGTTAGTATCTACCCAGAACTCCTTCGTTTTTATAAACTCAGTGAGATAATGACTTCAGAGCACCAAGTAAAGCTTTGAAAAAATAACTGACTTCATTATGTTAGAATGGAAAATGCATTCCATTTGGAAATAGGCTGTGGAAATACTTTCCGAGCGGCATGTCGTGACGCTTTAACCCTGCAGCACTGTATGCCTCAGCCTGGGTGGTGAATTACAGAGAATTCACCAACTCTGAGCCCAGTGGTCCCAACCCTTATTCCCTACCAGAAAAAGCGAGTTGTGTTTCTGCTGTGTGTGTCCGTGTGTAGGGCAGGCTGTTCTGCTGCTGGCAGAATGCTCAACTTTTGACGAGGCAATAATAAAGAGTATAAATAAATGAAATAATCAGCCGGATGAGGACACTGCCTTGAATTGCCTGTTTACTTGAGTACCAGAACCTTGCAACAACTTTTTGTGTGTCCCTCACAGTTCTCCGGGCTGCTCCTTTGGAAGGAGAAGAGAGATCTTCATGCGGTTTTTACTTGGATGTTCTGCACAGTAGAAGTTCAGGTGTTTAATTTTAGAACATGAAGTGCCTGCTGTTTGCGTTAACAAAATTGCATGTCTCACTCCAGTGGGTTTATTGGTCTCCCTCCCTCCCCCACCTTTCTAGCTACATGGCTTTTAATCCTGTAAAGTGGAGACATTAGTTTTGCTGCATTTTATTACAAAACCTTTGTTGCAATAAAGATGCTGCTAAATAAATTGAATTAAATGTTTGGGGTTTTTTTCCCTCCCGATTTTCAGCTGTCTCTCTTCTTGATTGAATAGAGTATGTGTGTAATTAAATCTCTTCCCTCGTTGCTCTGGGGAAAGCAGCCCTTGGCAGCCACCAGCCGGAGCTGTCGCCCCCCAGCCGGAGCTGTCGCGCCGGGTACGCCTCAGCCGCGGCTTCGCTGGCCGAGATGGGCCAAGGCCATCGGGAGGAGGTGGCCCTGGCGCCGAGGCAGAAGGACAGAGCAGCCCGGGTGTAATGGACTGGCTCTGCCGAGAGAAGAGATGTCTCTTTGTGTTGTTGCCTCATGCTTGGCCTCGCGTATGTCTTTGTGAGCAGCGGGGGCTTTGCAGGCACCCCGATTCCACTTGGTGCTGTCCCAGAAGGGTGGCGGGGGGTGGCTCAGGATGGTCACGAGTCATGTTTTTACTCATTTATTCCTGATTTTTCACCCACAGGGAAGCGCCCTGTTTTGGTGGCTTTCAGAAATAAGCTGGTCACCAGCCACGTGTTGATGTGTTGCCCTGTGCCTTTCTGGGTTTGTGTAGGCCCTACCGTAACGCAGCAAAGCTTCCCCGGGAGCTCTCGACAGCCCTTGTGCGATGCAGGCTGGGACACGGGTGTGACACCAGTGACCAGCCGGGGGCTTTTGGGTTGTGGCTGGGGGTGGGACTGGGTGCGGAACTGTGCCTTCATCTCTAGGGAGCAGGGAGGGAGGTTTCTTCACGTGCTGTTGTGCCTGGAAGATTTTATTACGGCAAAGCATTTCTGTCCTTTTCCAGGTGCCCCAAGGCCTTGCGATGCCCCATAGTTTGGGGTGGGACAAGCAAGGTGAGCTACAACCAGCCTGCAGCTGTCCCTTCCATAGTCGTTGAACCTGGAGGAATCAAGGTGAGCTTTCAGCAGCGTCATTTAATATACACTCTGGCAGTTCTTTGTGCCAGTCAGAAATAACGACGTGTCTTAATCCTGGTAATACTGTAAACTTATTTTCCCTCTCTGCTGTCCTGCTGGTTTATAAAATGTTCCTGCTCCACAAAAGTGGAGAGCGTGGCCCCAGCTGGCACAGCTGGAGGTGGAACAAGCCCAAAGCTGCGTGGTCTTACCCGCCAGGAGCAGCGTCAGGAGCGAGCAGCTCTCCCGTGGAGGGGACGGCTCCCATGCAGGCGCCGCAGGCAGGGCCACGTTCCTCAGGTTGGGCTTGATGAATGAGCTGCTTGCTGCGTTTCTGCGTCACGCTGGCAAGGAAGCGTTTTTTGCCATCCCTCTAATTCTAAATTACTTTGGAAAACAAGCTGTGGTCTTTTAAGTAACCATTTGTCAGCCGGTGTTCACAGAAAAGGAGGAAACCAATTCCACGAGCCATTAGGCAGTCCCGCTCTCTGCCTTACCACAGCCCATTTCTTAGGCTCTGGAGAGCAGCACGGGCTTTGCGTCAGGTGAGGCACACGCTGCTACGGCTGAATATTCTCATCTGGGTGGCAGTTATTTTCCAGTTACGATTCTGCCAGGTGCGGGAAACTGAGCCTCACGCTGGAGGCTGGATCCAGTGGAGGACGGATGTGCAGATGAGGGAGAGGTGACCCAGTCAGGAGGGACGAGCTGATCCGTGCCACTGCAGCTTTGCCTGTCTCAACACGGTTGTTATGTCCTCTTCCCATCCCTGCAAGCTGAAAATGTAATTCCCTGCCTAACCCACCCTCCAGCCCGTTCTGGGACCGGGTGCCTTGCTGACGGGCAGTCGGAGCAGCTCAGCCATGCGCAGGGCAGAGCTGCTGCAGGGACCCGGCCCTTTTCTATGCCCTACCTGTTGCTTCTCTCCAGGCATGCAAGGGATGCGAAGCGGAGCATTCCTGGGGGCCCAAACACTCCGATCAAGAGAAACACAAGCTGCAGCACCTGCCCTCCCCTTTGCAAGGTATGATACCAAAACACACAATGATTGTTTTCTTCTGATGAGCTAAAAGCACTCAGATTCCAGCTTTATATAAAAGACTAAATTCCTGCCAGAAACTCAACGCCGTGGCCTGAGCGAGTTTAAGCAGGGTATTTC
>NW_009732334.1:13316-18356 GCF_000703405.1 Apaloderma vittatum | reverse complement strand
GAGGGAAATGCTCCTGCTGAGCTCTGTCACCTCGTCTCCATAGCTGCCCCTTGCACAGGAGCAAACACCCATTAAAACCCTCGCACTTTGCTTTTAAAAACACAAGAAGGCTCTGGTTAGACCAAAAAATGATTGTGGCCTTTGGGGGAGATATGTGGCTTAATGTGCTTCTAATTAATTTTGCAGGGGGTGGACACAAAAGCCACTGTTGTGCCTTGTCCTGCACCAGAGAAACCACCATCAACACTGGGCTATTTCTGAGTGTTTTCAGACGTCCAGGAATATGTTTGGCGTTGCTGGGAGCTCTTCAGTGTTTGCAAAAGGAGTTCAGTGGAAAAAGAGCAAAAATCCCTTCGGATGTACCAGCCCAGGAGGTTTTAAGTTGAATTCCAGACCTCTTTGGCTGCGAGCTCTGGCTGTCCTGTCTTTGTCACCCTAAATACATCAGTGCACCCCATTGGTGCCGATTTCCCCCCATCCCTGGTGAGATGTCAGCCGCGGCACCTTCCGAGGCCGCTCGCTGGTTCAAGATGAACAAGCGCACGGTTCCCATGGAGACTTATCCCTCGCGCCACATCGGTGCAGCCAGAGCCCCAGCATTTCACAGCCTTTTCAGGCTGCAACAGAACGTGTTTTCCACCACATTTTCAAAGGAGAGGTTTATCTGCCGTTTGGCAAGCTGGCAAGCATGTGCGCTTTCTGTCGCTTGCTGCTGGAGGGAGCTAGAAAATCCCCCAGGTGTTGGGGAAAGCGCTCGCTTCTGCTCTGCACCGTGCTGGCCTCAGGCTGCTCTTGAACTTCGCGTGGCCAGGGCACAGCAGCAACCCTGAAGTCCCGTATCGCAGCTGTGGTCTTGCTGCTGTCATGGCTGGTCCACAAAACAATGCTCGAAATCGGTCCTCGATGCGAGAGGGAGCTTTCGTTCTCTCACTGGCACAAGTTGAATCCTCCTGTGGAAGAGCACAGAGCCCTGCTTTGGGGTTTGTGATCTTACAAGTATTTGCTCTGCAAAACCTGCTCCCTCCCCGCCAAGGGCACGACTATTTTCTCCATCGTGCCTTGCGTGGTCCTGCGCAAGCCCTGTTGCTGTGCGGAGTCCACAATTTCCAATCCTTAGTGCTTGCACCTGGTTTTGGAGACCTGAGAGAAGGGAGTGAAGTTTTAGCCAAGTCCTTTTAGGGATTGAAACTGTGGTTTATTATTAACATTTGGGGCTGTAATGCTGGTCAGGGACATGGTAAAGGGAAAACCTGATTTGAAATGGGAAGTCAAACTCGCAGGAATGGAGCAGAAACAGTGCAGCTGAAGCTTCTGGAAGCTTTCTCCAGGTTGTCGTCCAGGCAAAGTTTTGTCTAAATACACCCTCCAGGGACAAATCCTGCTCTGTGCGAGGTGCGGCTGGGGCTGGTCTGCACATTAGGGGTCTGGTGGGAGGTGGGGGACTCCAAGCTACCTGACACATCCTTGGTGAGTGAAAGAAGCCAAAAGCCCCTCCTAGAACCAGAATTTTGCGTTGAACCTGCTCTCATCACTCTGCTCAGCAGTGTCTGTGTTTTCATCGAGAGCCATTTTATTGCCATATCCACGAGAAGCAGGAGCTGCAAGGAGCTATTTATTAATGTCAAGCTGCTTTTTTTTTGCTGAAAACCAGAAAAACTGACAAAAGCTTTGCAGAAAGGTGAGGGTCGAGGAATGTGCCCAGCTGGGGCAGGATGCAAAGCACTGGCCTGGGAGCCAGACCTCGTGCGGCAAACAGAGCAGCTGTGGCTTGGGATTTAAAAGGTGAACTTTGCAGGACATCATCCGAAACGTGTGCCCTGTCTTGCTGCTGGGAGGGAATTGGAGTTATTTTAGGGCTGTTTGGCAGTGGCAGGGATCGGCTGAGGCTGTGTCCGACCCCAAGATGTCAGAGGCGTCACCCTGTAGCCCTTAACACCCGTGCATTGTCCGTGGCAGCGGCTGAGGTGATTTCCAGGGTGGATGTTGAGCCTGAGGATGTTTCTCCCATGTTTGTAGCCGAGTGGGTACATTGTGAAGCGGCTGTTTGGCAGCATCTTCTCTGCAGCTCAGCAAAAACTCCATTTGCTCTGGCCCTGCCATGATCCCAGCCCTGGGCAGCCAGAACTCCTCTTCCTCCCAACTTGCAAAGTTCTTTTCAGCCTGCGTTTTATTTCCCAGCTTCTTTAACCATCAGCAAAGGTATGAACACCACAGAGCTTGTCAAGTAAGGAAGACTAACAGCAAGCAAACGATGACCACAAAATGTCCAGTTAGGGATGTGCAGGAGGAAGGGGCGATGGGCCAGGGCTCGGGGCTGGAGCAGCATCCTGCTCGCTCAGCGCTCGCTGCCGCGCTGCTTGGCATTCACACTGGGAAAAAAAATAGCCCTTTTGCTTTTCTAATACAGATGATTTTGACAATTCACTTGTATTATCCCCTCCCTCCCTTTTTCCTTTTCTATTCTACTTCAAATTTCGTTAGAAATAGATTAGTAAATACTGCGTACGTTTGTGTGCGAGCAGTGGTGGCTTGTGGTTATATGATTTTCCCCCGGCCGTGATTCATTGCTTTTTACGTTTTTTAATCTATTCCCCCGCACCCACCCTCCCGCTTCTCCCTTTCTCCTGTGCAGCCCAGCAGCTGTCGTTATCAGTGAAATGACTTGACATTATTTTGCTGTACTTTGTTTCTATTCATTGATTTGTTGAATGAAAACTATTTATCTGGGACTGACACGCGAGATTGGAGCCTTTCAAGAAGAGGCAACTCTGCGGTATAATTTTGCTCCGCATTAAAACAGCCCAGCCAAAATTCCTGGCCCTGTGATCGTGCAGAAGCAGTGGCTGCAAAGCCCACAAATAGGAAAAGCATCTTTCCTTTCCCCACCTGGCCCCCTGGGCAGTCCTGCTGGGTTCTTGCTGGAGGCAAATTTGGGGTCTCTCTAGGGGTGGGGATGCAGGGAGATGTGGGTGGGGAGGCAGGGACTGGGCAGCTGGTATCTGGGTGCAGATGAGCTGTTCCCCCCCTGTGCAGTGTGCTCCTTGACATCCCTCCTTCTGCATCCTTCTCCATCCCCACTTCAATAGAGGCCATCCAGGAAAAATGACTCTTGGGACACAAAGCTTGAAGAGAGGGTTTTCACGTCAGATGAGGCACCGGAACCGATTGCCCGGGGACATGGTGGAGTCACCATCCCTGGAGGTGTTCAAAACCGTGTAGATGTGGCACTTCGGGATGTGGTTTAGTGGTCGTGGTGGTGTTGGGTTGATGGTCGGACTCGATGATCTTAGAGGTCCTTTCCAACCTTAATAATTCTATTGGTCTTTGTGATTTTATGATCTCCAAAACCAGGTGCCTGCCTCATCCCCAGTGAGAAGTGATGGGCATCTGCAGGAAGTGTGTCCCTGCCGGCCTGGTTGCTGAGGTTTGTGCGTTAAAATGCTGGATGTTGAGGTTGTAACACCCACGAGGTTGCAACATCTGTGGTCGAGGCTGCAGCAGGTCTCAGGCTGTTGATGCTCATCCCCAGGAGGACCCGTGGGACGTGGGCGGGAAGAGGAGCTTTGTGTTGCTGTACAGGTAAAAGTAGAAAATGGAAAATACATCTTGGTTTTATGTTGTTCATACTGGGCTGGCTGCTGTGATTTTAGTTTAAAAAAACAAAACAAAACACCAAAACAGCCAAACCTGGTCACTGTCACCTAAAATGACAGAAGCTGGTTCCCTGCCAGCGCTGCTCAGAAAAATCCCACATCTTTCGCTCCATCAATACCATCCACCCAGCTTGAAGGACAGGTTTTGCCTGGGGAATATGCTCTTGTTTGAGGGATTCAGGATCCCTTTTTCCCACAGAGCCCTGAGTCCTTTCTTCCTGGCACAATCAGCCCTCTTGCCGCTTTTCTTGCCTTTTCTTCTGCCACTTTCCCACATTCTGTTCACACCTTCATGAATATTCAGAGGCCATTGGCCATATGAAGCTATTGAGAGCTCTTGTTAACACTCCTCCTAATGACATGCACCTTCAATAGAAAACAAAAACACAGATAAGAGCTTGTTAGCGGAGACCCTTGTTCCCCACCTAACAAGGTTTCCATTGACTCGGACACTTGTGGTGACACATTGCTTGCTCTCACTGTTGCCTCTTTTGATTCGCGACTGGCTTTTACGAAGCATTTTTTCATTTTCCTTTTTCCTTTTTTTCTTTTTCTTTTTTTTTTTTTATTGTGCAGTTTTAAGCTAATTAAGAAAAAGGTCAGGTCTCCCCGAACAATGAGTTACGGTGCTACAATGAGCCCAGGGAGTGGCGGGTGGCGGGGCGCAGCAATATCGGTGGGCGATGGGGCTCCGGCGCCGCACGCTGCAGCGCGTGGGAAAGTTGTGCTGCGAGTGGCACCGCTCTGCCCGTGCCGAGCAGAAAGAGCCGGAGTTGGGTCAAGAGGTGATTAAAGCCTGGCGAGAGGCTCTGAAAAGGTGCTGAGACCACCCACCGCGGTTCCCAAGGGCTCCCCAGGTCCCAGCCTGGTTTGACATTCCCGGTGGCCAAAGCAAAGTGCCCAAGGCTGTGCTAGGGCTGAGAGCGTTGGGGATGTTCAGCCTGCAGAAGGTTCTCGTTGCTGCCTTTCAGTACTTAAAGGAGGCTTATAAGATGGGAAGAAACGTTTTAGGAGGGCCTGTGGCGGCAGGACAAGGGTTAATGGTTTTAAACGAAAAGAGAGTAGATTTAGACTAGATATAAGGAAGAAATTTTTTATGATGAGAGCGGTGAAACAGTGGCAGGGGTTGCCCAGAGAGGTGGTAGAAGCCCTGTTCCTGGAGACGTTCAAGGTCGGGTTGGACGGGGCTCGGAGCAACCTGATCTAGTCAGTGATGTCCCTGCTCACTGCAGGGGGGTCGGACTGGATGAAGGTCCCTTCCACCCCAACCTATCCCACTCCATGATTGATTTTATGGGGTGACTCTTCCAAAACACAGCTGGGCTCCTGCACTAGCATTGCCATGCTCCTGAGATGCTCCTGGTGATATTGCTCCTGATTTATGGCT
>NW_009732334.1:1788-13298 GCF_000703405.1 Apaloderma vittatum | reverse complement strand
CCCCCGCCACCACTGACTGCCACGGGGCTTTTCCTCAGCACAAAAATCCCACCTGCCTTCAGCGACTCTTTTTTTTGTTTCTGTCCTCCAGTTGTGCTTCGCCTTCCTCCAGCTGTCACCGTTACCTGCCAGGCTTGCAGCCGGCTGGGCCCACCCCGCCCACCCATTCGATACCGTGAGACGCCTCGCTTGTTGTTGTTGTTGGGGTGGTTTTTTTTGGCCACACCTCATTATTTCTGCTATTATTAAGCTCTCGCAGCGTTGTTTGTCATCTTGTCAAGGCCCCTGAGTTTCTATGGATACTGCTCCCCTAAGTGGCCACGCTATCAATTAAGACAGCTTCGTGTCTCAACTCTTCCAGGGGACTTTGCAAAGATCCAGGGGTAATTTCTTTGCAATGCTCTCTTCGTTATCGAGCTGCCTTTTCAGTAACGGCTGCTCGGGAAGAGCTCAGAGTATTCGGGTTTTCTAAGTAGCACCAGTCTCAAAGGCAGAATTACCTGCTTGGCAAACAAAATTAGATAGAGGAGGACAGGGCTTAATAACACACCACCAAATAATATAAATATATTTTTATATATATATAGGGCTCTGTGTGTGTATATATGTATATATATACATGCTATGTGTAAGCAGAATTAGATAATCATCATAGTGATGGAACTAAAAGGCACTGGCAAAAAGAAAACCTGTCATGGAATAAAAAGACATTTTTGCTTTATTGTGCTCTTTTGGGACTCTCTGGGAGGAGGAATAGCCTCTTTTTTCCCTTCTTAATGCCCAGCTTGAGGACAGACACACATGCAAAGCCAGGAGGATGCAGAGTATTTCTCCAGAAAACGAGACTGCTTGAAAGTTTTCAAATAGAGCAATTAAAACTTGTTTTCGTTACTGAAAGCAGCAAGAGCAAGCAAAAGAAAAGGCACATAATTCTCAGTGGGAAAAGCAGGCAGAGACAGATCGCGCTGGGTTTGTTGAGATTTTAATGGGAACAGGCTGAGCGTGAGGAGCAGCTTCACCCATTGCCCAGCAGTTTCTTGCTCTCCTCTCAGTGTTTCTTGCACACCCAATATGTTCTCCACGGACAAATTTGCTTCATCCACTGAATTTCTTTTGCAGATGGTTTGGTGTCTGACAGTGCTGCGAGAGCCTGCGTTGACTCCCAGCCTGTTCCAGCTCACTTTCACCCTCCATGCACGGGTGAGCAGGACTGGGAGGGATGAGAACTGTTGCCCAGAGCTGGGGCAGAGCACCCTGTCCCACTCCCCAGCTCTTGGGCAGCTGCTTTATTTTTCTCTGCCCTTCTACAACTGTAAAATTGTAGATATTTAATGATTTCTCAAAAATACCAGGCTGGACAGCGAGCCTGAGCACTGTTTGCATTTACTTTCCAGTGAGAATTAGTATCCGGGGGCAGGAGGCAGGGGAGAAAAAGGCTTTGATTTCGATTTGAGTTTTGGCTGATGATTACAATTCTTTATAGGCTCTAAACCAGTTTATCTATCCCAAGGTGGATGTGTGCTGCCAGCAGTGCTATAATATCCATTGAGGGCTGCCCAGAGGTACAAGGAATAAACTCCTACGTTATTAGCTAATACAGGAAAGTGATTCGATATGGGTCTCAGAAGCTGGAGTAGATAAATAGGATGATAAATGCTGGCATTAGCAGACGTGACTGACTCCTCTGTCTCTGTGATTTGGTAGTGCCCAGTAATTAAATAGTTGGAGTCTAATGTATTTTAAACTAGAGCCGCAGCCTGTAAATCACGGAGATTATGCTCTTCCCTGCTGTGCGCTCTCTGGGTCGGGAGGAATTTCCACTCCCGTGCCGCAGCTGTCCGACGGCTCCGGCTGGGGATTGCATCAGTCAAGACTGGGAAAGGCAGCACCAGCCCCGCTGCTGGTCCTGGGCTGTAAACCCATTCCTGGAGCCTTTCTGTCCCAGCAGGGCATCGGCTCCAGCCCCAGAAAGGTCCCAGCCCCGTGTCTTTTCCATCCTGGGTTGTCTTGTCTGTTCTGGCTGGAGCAACTTCATGCCCACACGCGTGTGCAAACACACCTGAGGTTGCTGCAGACCCTAAAATCCAGGGAGCAAAACACCTTGGGGGGGTGATTTGCTCCCAAAACTTGTGCTGTGTCACTGTGAGAACACTGGCCCCTTAGGCTGTCTTGATTTCCATGATTGTTCATAGAATCCCAGAATGTCTTAGGTTGGAAGGGACCTCAGAGATCATCTAACCCAAGGCCCCTGCCGTGGGCAGGGACGCCCTTAACCAGCCCAGGTTGCTCAAGGCCTCGTCCAACCTGGCCGTGAACAGCTCCAGGGAGGGGGCAGCCACAACCTCTCTGTTGTTTTTGATGATCCTGATTTAATCATTGTATTTATTCTGAGGTTTAATTTTCTTTGCAACCAAACTATGAACCTTGTACTAAATTAAAATGTTGGGGTTTTTTTTTAATATAGGTTGTCCAAAAGGGAAACTCACTATTTCCAGTGCAGCTCAGAGCTGCACTGAAGGAAAAGTTATTTTTTATCTTTCTACTAAATTAGTTGTCTTTTCTCATCCTTTTATTGGCCAAACCTGATTCTTCTGTCAGAAGCTGGTTGTATTAGGCAGAGTTACAAATTGTGGCCTCTGAGCTCTGCCTGCTCTTCTGCACACAGCAGCCATAAGCAACTCGCTTCCAACAGGAGGGATAAAGATGAGCTGTTTCAGCTCCTGTGCTAAAAGAATTTTTTCTTCTACACTTTTCATTCATAGAAGCTGGCAATCTTCAACTCACAACCTGAAGTAACAACTAATATTCCTCGCAGCAAGATTAGCAGCAGATTAACGACTGGTGAGCAGGAATTATTGGAGAGGAGTTTGTGTTTCAGAAAGTGTAAGATGTAACCCTCTCTGCCAGGCTTCGCAGGGAGTTTGCTCATCTGTAAATCATCCCATAGCTTGTTTTTTTTTTCCCAGATGCTGTTGCTGTTTTGCTTTCCAGCTTATTTTTAGCCTGCCTGTTCCAGGTACCTCTGGCATATGTGACCCACACAAACCCGAGGGACTTCACCCTGCAAACAGTCGCAGTTTGACTGCCCTTGGCCAGCGGGAAGTCGAAGGACATGGAAGGAAAGGAAGATGTTAGCCTGTAGCTTTCTCCAGAGACACGCTGTTGGACCAGAGAGGCTGTTTTAGTACAAGCAAGGAGCCACTAAAAAAGGTGTTGGTAAGTGATGGTATAGAGCTGGCAGAGCTGTCCAGTAGCAGTTGCACAAAGAAACCATGGGGAAGACTTTCCCGTGAGGAAACACCTCTGGAAGGAATGAATGCCCAGCCCTGGATGACCTACAGTCCTCAGCTTTGAGGAGGAATGAACAGGCTGCCCAGGGCAGTGGTGGAGTCACCGTCCCTGGAGGTGTTAAAAAAACTTTCAGACATGGCACTTTGGGACATGGTTTAGCGGTCACGGTGGTGTTGGGCTGATAGTTGGACTCAATGATCTCAGAGGTCTTTTCCAACCTTAGTGCTTCTATTCTATGCCCAAATCTTGTCCCCCTTGGAGCTGGAAGTTTAAGTTTCCTCCTGTCTCGTCCCCCCCTAACCAGTGTTCCCTCTCCTTCAGCTAAATGCTTTTCTTTCTTAGCATAAACATAAATGACTCAAACGACAGTGGTGTGTGGAAAGCAGTAGAAGCCGTCTGATCTGATACAAAAGAGACTGGGAATTTTCAGTCAAGTGAGCGAGTAATTGGAAAATGCAGCTGGATGTGGGACGAATGCAAAATACCAGAGGAAAGGCAGGGGTTACTGAAAAAAAATCTTTGGAGCGATCCAGGTGATGGTGCATGGAATGGAATAAAGCACCCCCAGTCCCTGCTGGACATCAGCAAAGGTGACGGCGAGCTCTGCAGAGTTTTCCCGTGTAAGCAGCCAGCCCATGCTCTGCAGCATGAATAATAAATGTGGCCACGTCCAAGAATCTTGCTTCTTACAGCACCTTTGCTCTGGCACCTCTTTCACAACAGCGAAGACGGGTCATTTCCCCAAGCGTGTTGCAAACGTCGCTGAGTTAATTCATTGGGGTTTGCGCATGTGGAGTGGTGAATGGGAAAGCAAAAGGGTTCGGGTTTGCCTGCAGCTTTCTTTTATAGTTCAATCAGCCAATTTTCTATGTAACTATAATAAATCACGGCGACAGCCACACAGGACGGCGTTGTCTTTCTGTAATTACTCCACAGATCGCCCCATTTCCCCCCTAGAAAGCCCTCCCAGTTCCTTCCCTTTTCTTTGCCGGAGAAGGTTGTTATCCTGAACACAATAAGACAAACAACGTTTGAAAAATTTATTTTGTAAGCAAAGGGTAGAGGGATGGAGCCGGCTCCATTTTCCATCACGCGGCTGTTTGCTCCAAGGGGGGATTTGCAAAGCAAGGGAAACAATCTTACAGCTCGGGAAATCGAGCGTGAACTCCAGGGCTGAAGCAAAAGCATCTCGCTGAAAAGCCAGTCACCACAGAGCCGAGCTGCCACGATGGGGAGAGCAGCGGAGGGGCTGGGGGCACGGGTGAGCTCTCCCTGCTCCTTTAGATCCGTGTTTAGGTTCACCTGGGCAGCAGATGAGAGGCAGCTCCTGGACCCTGTGTCATTAGCTTCACCGTGGCTTTGCTGCTGAGAAGCTTTTAATTCTCTTCTTTTTCCAGTCCCATCCCCTGGTTAGCTGCTGTTTCAGACTGCTTAGCAGTAGGCACGCAGACCAGGGCAGGTTCTGCCTGCAAGAAGCCAGATAAACTATTCTCCTGTGAGCACTTGCAGTTATAAAACCCGCACGATGTGTGTACAGCAAGACTTTGGGGACCTCTTGGCGTTTTGATAACTGAGCTTGTGCTGTTTCTCCCTCCCCGTGCCCTGTAGAAGGTAGTTTTAAAAAATACCGCAAGACCTTTTTCCCAACGAGCATATAAAACTTCCATCGAATCGACCATGTCACTAGAGACCTAAAGATAATAAGATGATCTTGCGTCTGTATAATAAACTCATTTATTAGGTTTTTATTTTAAGAGTTGGTGGTATTAATTAGATTGATATGGCCCATAAATCACTTGATTTGGCTGAGCCCTCAGATACTTGTAATTTAAATTAACACAAGTGCAGCTTAATTAACCTGATTAAATTGTGGGATAAGCAACGTGCTGTTTGCAGCATCCTGGAGAACATTACAGGGAAAACCGAGCATTTTAATGTAATGCGGCTTCTTCATTGGAAGGTGAGATTGACTCAGCTGCTATATTGAGGTCCAAGAGTGGAGCTGCAGAAGATGCAACCCGAAAAACACCGCAGCATGCAGGGTGAGAAGGACTAGCCCTGCAAAGGCAGGCAGCTTCCAAATATCTTCAAGACTGGCTCAGTGCAAAAGGCAGGTGCAGATGGTAGAGCCCCTCTCTGGCTCTGCCCTGGGACCGCCCAGGCAAAGTTCATCGCAGCTTCAGGGTCACATGAGGAGCTGAACTTCACAAACACCCTGCGGCCACTCTGTTTTTGGGGAGTCTTGATCTTCTTTCATCATTTGGCACCAATACATGAATTCCCCAGAAGGTGAGTTGAAGCCATTAGTGAGCATAAGCTGTGGTCTGATCTCCTTTGGGCACTATCTTGATTTTTTTCTCTATTCAGTGCTGCTATGAGGAGAGAGAATGTTTCTCTCCAGTAGTCAATAGTCAGTTGGTTCTTCCTTGCCCAAGGGATTCGGTCCCTGCCAGGCACAAGCTGTCTTGTTCCTTGGGATGCTGGCACTAAGCAGACCAGGACGAGGGCGCAGAGTGAGCTGATGCCGAGGTAAGTCGATGTGCTGCGTCCTAGACGTATCTGCCCCGCAGTTCCTTTCTCATCAAGAGTATTTTCCCCCTGGTGATGTTTCTGGATACTGGATGGTGCTGGCGAGGATTCTATTACGGCTCGCCTGTGCAGGGGCTGAATTCACCCTCCCATGGATACACACTGAGATGTGTTCTCGCAGGGGTGCACCCATCTGCTTCCTGGTGTTGAGGGTTACTAAACCTTTGCCAGGCAAATAACACCACGGCCAGTATTGCCATCTAGTTTTTTTTCC
The DNA here is from genome assembly GCF_000703405.1 of Apaloderma vittatum. Classification (NCBI taxonomy): domain Eukaryota; kingdom Metazoa; phylum Chordata; class Aves; order Trogoniformes; family Trogonidae; genus Apaloderma; species Apaloderma vittatum. The sequence continues at coordinate 7,204 of NW_009732334.1, read as the reverse complement.
AGAATGCTCTGGGCTGACAGCTCTCAAGATTGATGATTCCTGTCTGTACAGCCCAGACAGCTGCCGGGCAGCCTTCTCCTGACACTCCTGCTAATTTGTCTTAAACTCAAATTTAAGTGAGCTCCCCTATGGAGAAGATTGGAATTTGGACCCTGTGGTCTGCCCCAGCCCTGGTTTCTCTGTTGTGCGTGAGAGATCCATGTGGGGTGGTGGCACAAGTCTGGTGCTTACAGCAGCTCCACAAAAGCTGGATCAAAACAGAATCACAGAATCACAGAATGTTCGGGGTTGGAAGGGACCTCTGAAGATCATCCAGTCCAACCTTCATCCCAGCATACCTAACCACTACACCACAGCCTCAAGTGCTAGATCTACTGTTTTTTTAAACACCTCCAGGGTTGGTGACTCCACCACCTCCCTGGGCAGCCTGTTCCAGTGCCTCACCACTCGTTCAGTAAAGAACTTCCCCCGAATATCCAATCTAAACTTACCCTGACGCAACTTGAGGCCATTTCCCCGTGTCCTGTCATTAGTAATTAGAGAGAAGAGACCAGCACCAGCCTCACTACAGCCTCCTTCCAAGGAGGCCACGGTACGTTTAGCAGGGAAGCACCAGCCCAGGGCTTGTGCGGCCGCAGGTTGTTTCTGTTAGAGTACGCACGCCATAAAATATGTTTTCTTTAAAAGCGGGAGATAATGCTATTATAGCAGTTGGATTAATCTAATATTCTCCTTCATCTTTGAAAGAGAATTGCCTAAATAGCCAGAGAGAGACACGTTTTACGAGTTCTTCTTAAGGGCTATCAATCAAACTTTCCGAGAAAGGCATTGATGCCCTTTTTGCTCATGAGAGGGAAATCAGGTTCCCCACGGCTTTGCTTTCAGCCTGCTGTAGCCTTGCAGTGTAATAGCTGCATCACAAACGGTCTGGACATCTTTTTCTTCTGCTGGTCCGGAGAAAAAAAAGACAAAACACATGGAGGAAACCTGTAAGAAGAGAGGGAAAACAGTCCAATTAGAGGCAACGATCTCTTAGCTCTCTGCCCTCTCTCCTCCCTGGATGAATCAGAAGTAAAACAATAGCTTTATTTGTGAAAATTTTAATTGGGTAGTTCAAAGGAAGGAGCGGAGGCTCTTTTGATCTCTCGGTGCCACATCGCAACGGTGCCTGCTGGCCACGGCGCTGACCTCTTGTGTTAATTAGTGTTTATCTGAAATCGAATTAGCTCGCAAGTGGGAGAAAGCAGAGTGAAAATCAGAGGATAATCATAGATTTGCGTGATTCTCGATTAGAGGTAAAAGCAGGTCTTTGGCTGCAGAAGCTGACATTAAAACAGCTCTGAGGACATTACATTTTGGCTTTGTTTTTCTAACGCTCTTCGTCAGATGGTACTATTTCTCTTACTAATACCCCGTGCTGCCTTCATCTTTGCTGAGTCTGCTGGTCCGCGATGCTCATTGGAACTTAAACCATAAACCAACACCGAACAATGCTGCATTATTTATAGCAGACCGAATGCTGTAAAGGTTGACAATAGTGCAAAGCTGCTCTTTCTTGCGGTCAGTAATCCATAAATAAATACATCATCTATTTAGGTTTGCAGAACTGTCTGATGGATGGGAATAGCCTGGGTTATACAACGGGGGCACTGAGGACGCTGTGAAAGCCAGTACCTGCTTTTGGTGCAAACTGGCCAGTTTTGAGCACCGGCGTTAAAACTTTATGTAGATGAGGGCTGCGAGAGCAGCCCCGCCACCTTCCTGGTGCCCATCTGTGGGGCTCTCCCCAAGGCAAAGGGCATAAAAGCATTGTGTTCTCTGTCTCCGTGTGAAATATTAGCAAAGGACAGAGTTTTACAGCTAAAACTATCTCAGGAGGCAGGTTTATGGTCCCAGTTTCTGTGCAGAGAATAGCCAGAGACACAAAAGCGAAACATCTGGCCACCATGAACATCTGCAGATCTCCAGTGTGTGATGGGCTGCAATGAAATCCCATCCTCAGATCAGCTCCAGATCCCAAACATTCCGAAGGGCAGGAAAGCTTTTTAGTCCGACCTTGTTTTTTTTGCTCCTGAGCTACCTTCGCCTGACACCAAGCTAAAGGGTGGACCTTGCTGCTGGCACAGGCAGTGCGCTCTCAGCGGGAAGCAAGGCACCCCAAAAATAGCCCTATCCTGGCATTTACACCTCGTCCTTGGGCGTCGAGTGTTCTGTTTTCTGGAGTTAGCCACAAGAGGGTGGCATGAGGATGTGCAGCCTCCCTGCTTCAGCTGCCTCGCTTCCAGCATGGCATTTCATAGCCTGCTCTGCAGATCTAATAAAACTCTGAGCAGATCCTTATTTTTGGCACAGGAACGTGTTTCTTGCTACAAAGGAGCCTGACAGGTGTTTCTGAAGGCAGCTCCGACTGTGCAACATTCCTTGATGTCACATGTGTTCTTCACACCTAAACCAAGCATTAGTTAGTGGGTACCGTAGCAGCATATAAAATTTAGACTACTTATGGAACAAAATTTCTACTGGCCCTCAGTAACTGCTGTAGGGGGAAGTTCACAGATGTTGTTTATGAGCAAATATTATTTTTCATACTCATGCATGTTTACAAGACAGTGATGTTCTTATGCAACTGCTTTATAACACACCCGGACGTTTCTAGCGGGAGTTTATTTTATTATAGCTGACGGTGAACAAGCTGGTTAACAAACACGCACAAAAAAAGACTCACGTGGCAGTGAGGGAGACTAACTGAAATGGAACAGATTAATTTCTTCTAAAATCTAACCAGCTCGGATTGTCTTGGCGTGGTTTTCTAAATCAGAACGTCAGCCACCCAACTCAAGTCATGCATCTCGTCTAATTGAACTGACCGACGTGTCTCCGTGTAGGGTAAGTTAGGATTTGATTTTGCAAAGTGTCATTTGGGTCCCAAGCCCCACCAAGAGCAAGGAACAGAGCTCAGGGGACATCCAGGTAGCAATACAAATTGAAGAGACAAAAAACCTCCACAATCCAAGTTTTATGTCCAAAGCTCTCTAAGTGCTGGATTTTTTTAATGCTACTTTAACATGGCAGCTTTCCCCATGTAGGCAGACAGGTGATGCCTGTGCTCAGAACACACCTCAGCCTCACGGCTGAGGCTGAGCCTGAATCAAAACTCCCTCCGCCTGGATCCGTGCAGGTTTCTGCAGAGTGTGAGTCTCTGCTCACGCATGGCTCTGGCTGTAGTGTCAGGGCCCTCGTTGGCAGAAATCCCTTTTGCTGTGAACATCTTTTAAATACCAGCTTCCGAATCTCATTACTTGCTGTCTTTTCCCCTTCCATTCATTTTTCTCCTAACAATGCACCTGCCAATATCTGCCCCTGAGCCCCATTTTAAGTAGCATTTTCCATAATTAATGTCACACTCTTGCTCCCTATCTATCTCTGGCAACTGGCGACCGCCTGCAGCAGGACCAGAGGAAGAGGGAAAGCCCTCCCTGGGTATAACAATAACACAACACCCATTCCTGGAAGAATGATGAGATAGACTGCATAATAAATATTTATGAAGGCGAGCGTAATGAAATGAATGTGTAGTATGCTGAGGCTCCCTTAGGGCTTGGTCATCGCACTTTTTTTTCCTCTTTTCTTTCTTCTCTGTTATACAGAACTGTCCTGATGTCCCTGGGTTGTCGAGCAAATTGCTTATTGTGTTGCTCACTTACACAATGCATGTTATTATGTGCAACCAGCTGCTCCTGTTTGGCATTGCTCGCACATACAGAACAAGAGGCTACCGTCACTTTTCTCATCTGGAAGTCAACGTTCCCTCTAGTGCCAAAGTTGCTGCCAGGCCAGAAGTCTGGCAACGAAGCGAGTCCTGGTGGTAAAGGTCCCCGAGAGACTCCTTTTCTCAGAAGACCGAGGCTGCAGTTTTGCAAGCAGTTTGAGAGGATTCAGCTTTGTGCCACCACTGAAAGCTTCCTCATGCCTCTGTCTCTATATTCCCATTGCTTTCCTTGTGCTGGCACTAACTCTTGGGCGATTGCATGGGGAGCTGGAGCGGGCGACGGATTTTGTCGTTATTGTTGTTGCCAATTAAGTTTTCAGCACCATCCTTTCCTCCGTCCAGCTCCAGGCTCATTCAAGCGCTAATGCCGTCACAAAAGAAAGAGCAGCCAACTCTCCTGGTAATTAGAGCAGCTTAAATCCATCACAAAATATCAGCCTCGGTGTTGCAGACCTGTCTGGCATCAGAGGCGGTCAGAAACTGGAGCGAGGTTGTATATGAGATGGAGAAATTTAAACCTGCTTGGGAGAGAAAGAACCTAAGCGTGGTCCCAAACACGTCTCAGGCCCTGCGCGATGGGGGCTGAGTCGCTTCACACCTGCCAAAGTGGAGGGCACTAACCCCCGGCGTGATGCTGTCACTGAGAAGGAAAGAGTTTTTGAACAACTGCATTTACAAAAGCTTCAACACGCTCTAACTTCAGCGCGATGGGGTTTGGCAACGTGGGGATTCGTGTCTGAGCTGCTGTTCCCGATCGCTGGGCTGAGGAGGTGGGGGTACGCTCGGGCTGCAAAGTGCCCATTCCAAATTTAAACAGTCTGGCTTTGGCGTGAAGTGCATTAACCTACGAGAATATAAAGCAGCCCTTGCCTGGAATCAGAACAACCTCACTGTGATTTTTAAAATAGCTACTCTGCTGTAAATGGCTATCTCCCTTAGCTTTGAATTAGCTTCCATTCCTTTCATTTGCTTTAACTGCTCTGACCCTGGGCCACAGCTTCTCGATGCTCTGAACCCCAGCCCACAGGAAGAATGTTTTCACTGATTCAGACCAAACTTAGAACTGGGACAACACTTCGCTGCCTATTTAATACAAACATGCCATATGCTGTGGATTCTCTTGACTGCTTTCTCTCTGAAACAGCTTTCCACTGTTCCTCAGGTTTCTTTTATTTTAGAGGGTCTTCTCTGGGAGCAAGTGTTGTTTTTTACCTGCATTTGTTCAGTATCTTGCACAACTGGATCCTGGTACTCTGAATCCTGGAAATGGACGTGGGTGGCTTAGCATGGGTTAGGATTCGCAGCCTGGAGAAATCCCGGCTCAGACACCTCTGTAACATGTGTTGCTCTGCTTCCAGACCTCTTCCACCTACACCAACCTTGCAAAAGCATGAATCCCCTCTTGGGTACAGGCTGGCTGCATGGGAAAAGCTCCCGCTGAGCTAGATAAATTTATAGCAGCTTTTTCTGGATTTCCCTAATGAGCTCTTCATCTCCGAGATCTTATACAAACCAAGAGACACGTACAATATACTGTCCATGTACCTGACTCACCAAAGATATTTTTTCGGAGCACAGAAATAATGTCTCCCGAAGGGGGAACAAAAGCTGAACTACAAACACCTGCCACTTGCTGCTGCTACTCCT
>NW_009732334.1:0-1757 GCF_000703405.1 Apaloderma vittatum | reverse complement strand
CTCTTTCCCAGCTCAAAGTATCAGAGGTTTGCAGCTCTTGAAAGGGAAAAAGAAACTCCTCGCTGACAGGGATGGGAACATTGGGGAGTCTGTAGCAGATAAATGGGGGCTTTGCTTGCTGTAAGTATTGGGGCAGACGTGCCATTATCTGTTGGCACGTCTGCTGTTGCTTTGTTCTTTACAGACTTAGAGCCAGGGAGTTATCCGACCCTTCACGAATCTCCAAAGTGGCTCCTGCCCTGGGCTCTCCTTTCTCTGCAAGCGTGGCAAGAAGCTGGTGCTCTGGGTCACGTTACTGGTGCTGTCACGCTTCAGGGGCTAAGTTTTTGATTTTTTTATCTTTTTTTCCACGGAGACAGATATTCAGGGAATAAATCTGTTGCATGCTTGGGTTTTTCAAAATGTTGGTTTAATTCCTGTTTACACTGATACTTGGGAAGACAGAGACGTACCACAGAGGAGTCAAGTAATGCTGCAATATCAGGAAAGAGCAAAGACAAGAACTGACCTGGGTCTTTTGCAGCTCCTGCCTGCTTCTAACCCAGGCCTGTCTGCAGGGAGCTGGGTCAGTGCCTTAACACAGGCAGGTGCTGTTAGCCAAAGTGTGCAGTGTTTTCAGTTTTCATTACTTATATCATGCCAGACTTGCCTGACTTCTAGGTAAAGGTTTCCTTGCTTAAAGGGAGGGAGAAATGTCTGGGACTTGAGGAAAAAAGGCGAAGGGTGTGTCTGAACGACACTGGCACACACAACGAGGAGACATTCCTTTACAGCCTTTTAAAAGCAGTAAGACAGCACTTTTAAACCCACCTCACGCGGGAAGGAGCAGGTGGGAAAGGTGCAGAAAGAAAGGAGGGTTTGTGGAGATTGTTAATCTTTAGCTCCACTTTTAGCTCTTTCCACAGGGAGGTAAGAGTGTGGATGATGCAGGGATAGGATTTGCTGTTGCCTTATTACGCCGTCCTTCACAGCGAGGGGTGCAGCAAGTGCTCGCCCGGCCGGGAGGACCCCAATGCCGGGCAAAGCCTCCCCACATGCCATCTCAGAGCCGGAGCTGCTGGCTTGCGGGGCTCGGCAGAGCCAAGGACTAACTTAGTTGCATAACTCAGCCACACGGGAAACCTGCTTCCCATTTCTGCTTTCGTTTAAGTTTTTATAGTTTGTTATACAAGCTAATAAATAGCAGGGCCTGGATTAAAAAGGTTTCTTTTTCCATATTCTGCATAGCTGGATCCTTCTCTGCATTCCACGCCGCTGCGAGAAAAACATCGCAGCGCACCGGGAAGCCTCTTCTCCTTTCAGACGCCACAGCAGACCCTTTCCTACCTGCTCCAGATTTACAGCCGCCCTCCTGTTTGTCACCAAAAAGCAGCTTGTCTTGGTGTCATTTGTGCTCGGGACTAACCCTGCATTTGTGGCTCTACGTGTGGCGTCACTTTGCGCCTGGGGCTCGGCCAAGCCGGGGAGGCACCCCCTTCCCCTTCCGCCTCCCCGCCGCATCCCCCCCCGACAGCTCCTGCCTCTCCCCGCGGCGGCTGGTTTATTTGCTTTATTTTTAAAGACAGCTGTGAAGCATGGGCTAGGCACCGGCGACCAACAATTTGAACAACCTGAAAGGAGTCGGGGCTTCCAAACAAGTCCCAAACCGATGGTGACAAGGTCATCGGGGTGACCGGCCAGGCCGCGCCGGAGCTTCGTGTTCTCCCCACAGAGGCAGCGCAGAAGGGCGGCCATCGGTTGTCCTTTGGGCACCTCCG
>NW_009732333.1:0-21524 GCF_000703405.1 Apaloderma vittatum | reverse complement strand
CCTAACATTCTGTGATTCTGTGCTTCTGTGAAATCACATCCACTGCAAGGCTACCATCCACCGACCTGGTTATGTCCTAAGAAAAGGCTATCACGTTTGGCAAAGCGATGCTGATTGCTCCTAATGACATTCTTATCCTTGACTTGCCTAAAGACAACATCAAAGATAAGATGTTCCATCACATTTCTGGGGATGGAGGTGAGGCTGACCGGTCTGTAGTTACCCGGGTCCTCCTTCTTGCCCTTCTCGAAGACTGGAGTGACATTTACTTTCCTCCAGTCTTTAGGCATCTCACCTGTTCCCCATGACTTACCAAAGACAATGGAGAGTGGTCTAGCAATGACTTCCGCCAGCTCCCTCAACATGAAGGATGTGTGTGTGTTCAGGTTTTCTATTCTATCCATAACCCAGTCCTCCTTAACCAGGGCAAACTCCCCCCTTATCTTGACTTCCTCTGAGGCCTCAGGGAAATGAGGCTCCTGACAACAGTCTCCAACAGTGTAGACAGAGGCAAAGAAGGCATTCAGAAAGAAGAAGGCATTCAGAAACCCTGCCTTCTTTCTGTCCTCTGTGTCCAGGGCATCCACTTCGTTCACCAGTGGGCCTACATTGCCTCTAGTATTAGTTTTATCGGCAATGTATTTGAGGAAGCCCTTTCCATTGTCCTTGACCTCCCTCTCAAGGTTTAATTCCAAGGAGGCCTTAGCTTTTCTAATTGCCTCCCTACACTCTCTGACAGCAGTCCTATACTCCACTCAATTGGGCAGCCTCTCCTTCCATGACTTATATACTCTCTTCCTCCTCTGGAGTTTGCCCACAGTTCTCTGGTTAACCATGCGGGTCTCCTGCATCTCTTTCTTGATTTCCTACCTGTTGGGATGCACTGATCTTGAGCCTGGAAGAAGCGATCCTTGAATACTGACTCTTGGGCTCCTTTATCTTCCAGTATTCTCCCATGGGATTTCCCCTAGCAATTGCTTGAAAAGGCCAAAGTTGGCCCTGATGAAGTCCAGCGCTGTGATCCTGCTAGGTATTCTGTTCCTACCACACAAGATCCTGAACTCCATCATCTCATGGTCACTACAGCCAAGATTGCCCTCAACCTTCACTGCTTCAACCAGACCCTCGCTGTTGATGAGCACAAGGCCCAGCAGTGCTTCTCTCCTGGTCAGCTCATCTACCATTTGCATCAAGAAGTTGTCATCGATGCACTGGAGGAACCTCCTGGAATGAGGATGGCTGGCTCTGTGGGCCTTCCAGCAAATATCTGGATAGTCGAAATCCCCCATGAGAACCAGGGCCTGTGATTGAGAGGCTACTGACAGCTGGCTGTAAAAGACTTCGTCAACTTTCTCCTCCTGATCAGGTGGTCTGTAATAGACATTCACCACAGTATCACCTATGCTAGCCTACCCCTCCATTCTTACCCACAAACTCTCAACTTGCTCCTCACCAGCCCCTGGACAGATCTCAATACATTCCAGTTGCTCTCTCACATAAAGATCAACTCCACCACCTCACCTTGTTGGCCTGTTTTTCCTACAAAGGACAGAGCCATCAAGGCCCACATTCCAGTTATGCAAGTTGTCCCACCACGTCTCTGTAACTGCAGTGAGATCGTAGCTCTCCAATCGCACACAGATTTCTAATTATCCCTACTTATTCCCCATTCTTCATGCACTGGTATACAGACACTCAAGAGACGTAATTGAGAAGCATCTGTTACCGCTGCTTGTGCCATCCATGTTGGAGTGAATGAATTTGAACAGGGTCATTGTTTTGACATCTAGCCCTGGGATACTTCCCCTAGGTTCATCTGTAGTGAGCCAGGTTTTATGCCCTTACTCCTTTGAACCTAGTTTAAAGCCCTATCATTCAGTCCCACCAGCTCACCAGCAAGAATTCTCCTCCCTCTCTGAGACAGCCCCACTCCATCTATAGCTTTCATGCCTGGTACCACGTAAACCTCCTCATGATCACAACCCCCAAAATATTGCTGGTGGCACCAGTCTTTGAGCCATGCGTTAACTGCACGTACTTTTCTGTCCCTTTCAGTATTCCTACCCCCTACTGAAGGGATAGAAGAAAAAACTACCTGTGCCTCTGATCCTTCAATCAACCAGCCTAGTGAATTAAAGTCCTTTTTAATCCTCTTTACACTCCTTTGTTCAACCTCAGGGCTGCCAGCTTGGAGAACCAGCAGTGGGTAGTAATCAGTGGGAAACACCACATCAGGAAGATTTTTGGTAATGTCTCCAACCCGAGATCCAGGGAGGCAACAGACTTCCCTGTGGGCTCGGTCTGGGGCACAGATGGTACCCTCTGTTCCCCTCAGGATGAAATCTCCAATGACAACTACGCTCTTTTTCTTCTTTGTCAGACTGGTCCTAATGCACAGGGCTGACTCACTCACCGTAGTGAGTCTCATGGGTGCACATCCATCCTCCTCTTCATCTCCTTCTCTCTCCTGTTCCAGAGCCCTGTACCTGTTCTGCAGAGGCAACTGTGCAAGTGTGGGAGGCCGAGCAGGGACTCGCCTACCTCTCCGAGCCAGGACCTGTTATGGGAAGTCAATATGTTGGTTTTCTTCCTCTGACTCATTCTGGAGATTATAGAGACTGTAGACACTGTATGTCCCTGCAGGAGGGTGTTGCATTTATAGAATCATAGAATAATGATTTGACTTGGGAGGGACATTAAAGACCACCTAGTTCCAGCCCCATTGCCATGGGCAGGGACATCTTCCACCATACCAGGTTGCTCAAAGCCCCGTCCAACCTGGGCTTGAACATTTCCACGGAGGGGGCTTCCACAGCTTCTCTGGGCAACCTGTTCCAGTGTCTCACTGTCCTTGCAGAAAATAATTTCTTCCTAATATGTAATCTAAATCCATCCTCTTTTAGTCTGAAACCATTACCCCTTGTCATATCTCTACCCTTTCCAATAAATTGTCCCTCCCCTTTTTACATGTAGTCCCCTTTAAGTACTGGAAGGCCCCTGAGACTTTCTTCTCCAGGATGAACAACCTGAGACTTTGAGGTACTCCAGACCCTCATCACTGACCCTGGCAGTTAATACAATCATTGACACAAATCCCCTGTTGCTACAGGAACTCCCAAGATTTTTTCACAGTGAAGAAAGAGATTCCTGTCCCTGAGTGTGATGAGAATGGGCCGGCAGTTAATACAATCATTGACACAAATCCCCAGTTGCTACAGGAACTCCCAAGCTTTTTCACAGTGAAAGAAGAGATTCTTGTCCCTGAGTGTGATGAGAATGGGCTGAGAGGTGATGATCCAAGGCAGATTCTCAGGAAAGATGGAAATGATCTAGTCGGACTCAAAGTTGTAGTAAACAACCCATTTCTTCTGTCATCAGTCTACTAGCCTTGAGACCATGCTTCAGATGTTGCTCTGGGAAACTGGACAAAAGTAATCTTAAGAATACATAATTTGATCAGTTTTACTGGAGCAGAATGTGCTTACACCAATGCTGATTCAAAGCTCTCTGGTGAAAATGACTATACACAGCAAGAGAGACTGAGATTTGGAATTAATTTGAATCTGAGGCTGTGTAAAACAACTTTTTTTGCTTTCCACCAAGGCTTACTCCAAGCACTGTATGCAATAACATGTCCACTCAGTTTGTCCTAATTGTATGCCTATTAAACACAAGCAAATTCATATTTCTTACAAGTTTGTTGTTATTGTTGTTGTTGTTACACTGATTATTTGCCCCTTACTGTATCTTAAAATTAGCACCTATATATTGGGTTTTTGTTCTTACACAAAGTAGGATGAAAGAGTTTGAATTATGTGAGGTAAACGTATGGCCATAAAATGTAATAATCCATTACCAAATAGTTTCATTTTTCTTTTTATTACCATGTTCAAATAATTATCAACTTTTTGCTAACCTGAACAAATAGATATTCACTGAATTATTGTATGCCTTTTTTTATTACAATTACAGTAATGAAGAAGGGTAAATCATATTCTTTATATTGAAATTTGCATTAAATATTGTATTTTCAGAAGATTAAAGATGCAATCAGAAACCTTAGTTTTGATGGCTCTATTTTAGGAATTATTGTGTTCATCAGCATGGAACTTCAGTTGTGGGGACAATATGCTAGTGTTGTTCAGTGTTATTTTGTGTGCGACCAACAGAAAAAGTTTACAATAAATGTCCTTCTTTGAGAGACACTGAGAAGCATGGACATTTGGTTAAGAACCTCAAACCCAACATCTTCTGATTACAAGCTGTACAGCTATGGGTCTTCAATTGATATCTAGGTTATTCAGTTTCTTCACAAAGTTTCTGCTTTTGTCTTTTCTGTTCTTCTCATTGTATTGCTTGGTTGCACATCCCTTCAACTCCAGAGTTTTCAGGAAAGAATGTTATCTTCTTTAGCCTAGTATCCTGAGGAAGAGAGCATTTTATTGTACTGCAATTACATTTATATAACTAGTTCTGTTTCAAACAGCATCTGCACTGAGTATTTTCAAAAAACTCAATTTAATGAACAGAAGTTTCTGAATGAATGAAATACCTAGATTTTTGATGAAATTTTCAAGGTCTAATAAAAAAATATTAAAGCTTGACACTCTGTTATCAGAGAATCCGTGAGCAGAAAAGAGTCAATAACTACACCTTTACTGGTTCTGCTATGCCAGAAAATGTTCTCCTGCATGCCTTACTGTTGTCTTAGCCACCAGCTATGAAAATACTTTAAAAATCACAGATATCATTCTAGCTACACTAAGATTAAACAATAATTGAAACAAAAGTAGCTTTATATGTCAGATCAAATATTTAATTATCCCAAAATCTGATGGTATCCAATAATGTATGTGCTAACCAATAATGAATAATTGATAAAAGGAAGAATAGTAGGACTAAACTTAAATACATAAAACATAAGATGTTTAACGGAAAGGATTTCCAAACTCTAGTCTGATTTCCTGTTCCTATGAATAGATTTACTTTTTTTTTAAAAAATGATAGATCTTAGTCCATTTAATTTTCCAGTTTTTGAAGTACTCAAAAAAAAATAATTCAAACTTCCATCCTAAATTTATTCATAGTTACTACTGACCCTTTAGCTTTTACACTAGTCTTTAGTTATAAGATTGAGTTCCCACCTCAACTTTACTTTGACTATCCATACTTAACTTCTGTTCCATTAGCTGAACAAACCACACGATCTTGGTCTACTCAGCAAGATGGTTTTCTCTTTTCTCTAACCCTCTGCTCTTAACCAGAGATATACAGATCATACTAGAGGAGGGCTTATCATTCCTTTGTGTAAAGGAAGTAAGACATTTTCACAGGGAAGATCTCCCTTGAGCCAGGGTTAACTGCTTTATTGAATTAATGTAAAAATCTTCTCTGACAAATTTAATTAATAATTAGCACGTGTGCTTGATATTTATACTTATGTTAATATTAATACTATAATACTCTACTACTGTAATACTCTAGTACTTATCTAATGCCCCTCTAATACACCAATAATACTCCAATACTACTAATATTCTATTACTAATAATCTTAATGTTAATACATATACATATACACATTGATCATGCCAGCTAGAGTTACATACATAAAGCTAATAATCCAGGAATCAGCATCAAACTGAGAGTAGCTAGTAGAAGTGTAAATATTTCAGTGAAATTTTTAAATTACATTTAATTGAGAATCACTGATAGTATTAACAAGAGCTAAAAAGAAAAAATGTAACATAGATAAGACATATTACTGTCTCTGTGATAAAATATTTAAGAAGGGGGAAAAGAAAAGCTGCTGTTCAGCAGACAGAAGAGAGAATATGGGAGAGGTGCTTGAAGAAGGAGGGGTAGGAGGTGCTGAAAATATTAGACTAGTGATTCTCCTGAAGCCTGTGGTGAAGATCTTGACGAGGCAGGCTGTTTCCCTGCAACACATGGTGTCCGTGGTGGAGCAGATGTCCATGTAAGAAAACAAGCCAGAGCACGTGGATGCACCCTGAAGGAAGCTATAACGTCCATGGAGAGCCCATGCCAGAGCCTCTGACCCTATGGGGAACTCACACTGGAGCAATCTGTTTCTGAAGGACTGTACCCTGTGGAAGAGACACATGCTGGAGCAGTTCATGAAGAACTGAAGGCCATGGAAAGGACTCATGATGGAGAAGATTGAGGAGGACTCTCTTCTGTGGGTAGGACCCCACAATGGAACAGAGAAAGAATGTGAGAAGGAAGGAACAAAAGAGACAACATGTGATGAACTCATCACAACTCCTATTCCCCATCCCTCTGTGCGGCACAGTAGAGAAGTTGAGAGTAAAGTTGAGCCTGGGAAGAAGGAAGACGTGGGGGGAATAGGGGGGTTTATATTTCATTTTAATTCATGTTACCCCACTCTGAGCTGATTAAATTTGATGAAATGAATGTCCCTGAGCTGAGTCTGTTTCATTCACGACAGTAATTGCTGAGCGATTTCCTTGTTCTCACCTCAGCCCACTTGTCTCTCATTATATTTTCTCTCCCCTTCCCACTTGAGGAAGGGAGTGATAGAAAGTCTTGGTGGGCACCTGGCAGCCAGCCAACGTTAACCTATGACAAGATGTCTTAATAAAGTCCTATATAATTCCTATATAATTTTAATAGACATATTTAGATGTCAGAACTTGGAATACAGCAAATAGTATTTGACAGGCCTGAGACGGTGTCTAAAGGCACTACCCCTACAAATGCTCCATTTAATGAAGTAACCACACCATTACTTTAAACTGCATTGATCTTATTTGAAATAGTCAGTTGTCCTGCCTACTTTCCTTAGCAAAAATCTTAATTATGACTTCAGATTGGCATTCCTTTAGCTAAAACCTTGAATTTCCCACAACCTTTACTGATAACCCTGCTTCTCTTACTAGGCTTTGTTTTACAGGAATGGAAGGAGTAATTTCTTCAGCTGTTGTAGAACACCAGTTAAGTGTTGACAGTTGCACATCATTTGATGCTGGTGCCTTAAGCAAAGTAAAAATTCAAATGACTAGTTGTTCTTGTTTCTTTTTATTTACAAGCAAGGTTGTTCAGTATTTGTGCTTCACTATTTCTCATTCTGTGTGTTTGACAGAGCTTCCTCCTGAGATCTACTTCTACTAGGTGATGCTGAGATCTACCTAAAGAGGAGTGGGATCTTATAATCTTTTAATTCTTTTTTTTTTAATCTTTTAGGTGTTCCTTAAGATTTTTTAGATTTTCTATGATAATAAGTTCTAGATTTTCTATAGATTTTCTATGATAGTAAGTTAAACACTAATTAATCAATATAGTTACATGGTGGTTTTTTGTTAGTTTGTTGAGGTTGGTTTGGGGGTTTTTTGATTCTTTTTTTCCAGTTACTCATCTTTCAAAGAGCTACTGGAAGATGTCCAAAAGGAATTAAGCTACTGAGATTATAAAGAAATTTTAAAAGAATATGGATTGATTAAAACATCATAATTAGGTTCAATATGTCTTTCAAACCCACTGAATTATCTGTCTCTTTAAACTAGCCTTTTCTCTGTTTTAACAAAGGAGAAATATGTCTGTTCTTTTTATCTTCTTTGTTTTATTATCCATTGCTGACAGGAGTCATAAAATCACTGAGCTGATACGATTAGCGGAGGAATGCTTGCACATCACTCAAAATTAGTGCTTCTATCACTTTAATACAACTAATTACTTTCATTTTCCTATAGTATTAATTAGAGGTTTTTTATCAAAATATGTCAAACTTGAACAAAAGAAAGTGAAGGAAGCTCTTCTACTGTCCTTTGAGATAAAATGGCCTTATGGAAGGATATAGGAGTGCTGTCAGTGTTGTCCACTAGAGCTCCATGCGGTCTGAATTTTCCTGTGACCTTTCTGTATTCAGAGTAAAATGTTTATTTCCTTTACACACAGCCTTTACATACAACAAGCTTTTAGGAATGTAAACAATTTCTATTAGTGATGCACAAGAAAATGCTTAGAGGCTCAGTAAAGGAACCTTACAAAGGAAGGATAAAACCTTAAGTTATCAAAAAATTAAAGGTCTTAACATTAAAAACAGTTAATAGAGGTCTTCAATACCAGGTTGTTTACAAGAAGGGTTTCTACTTATTGTTTCTCTCAGTTCAGTTCCAATGTTTCTTAGACATTTTTTAATATTTCTAATTTCAGCTTTAGCAATAAATACCAAGAATATTTCTTGACTACTGCTACCCTACTCTTTCCAGCAGAAAATATTTCATAAGCTATCATTCATTAAACTCTTTCCAGATATTTCTAAACTTCTATTAATCTACTATTTAACAACCTCACGTTTAAACCATTGTATGCATTTGAAAGATTTTAGAAAATGATTAATTCAGAGCTTTGAAATAGTGTAAGACCAGATTTATCTGAAGATGAGTCTTTTTCTTGGACTTTTTAGAATAAGTTTGCCAGATATAAGTATATTTAAAAGATGTGAATCCTAATATACTTCTGGTTTTATTATTTTCTGTGTTTTTTTTCCCGTTCACTTCTTTCTCGATAGATAAAATTTTAGAAGTGAAAATCTACCTCTGAGATGTATTTGCATATTAGTATAAGCCGAGAAATACTAGTCTGATAGCTGTCAGTTTTGGTCCATTAGCTATGTTATGCCTCATCTGTTGTAGGTAGATTAATGATTCATACAGTATTGAAAAGTCAATATTTTATGGTTGGAGGGGAAAAAAAATGTTTTCTCCTGATCCAACGTACTTGGTAAACACATTTTTTTTTTTTTTAAAATCAACTAATCTGTTTCCATGACTTTGATTTGAAAGTTCAACTGAGAAAATTGACAGAACACATGTTAGGAAAAGGGAAGAAAACCCCTTAAGGGGAGCTTATGTTTCAACACAATGTTACTATCTAAAAGTTTATTCAAAAATGTATATAGAATCTCTTAATATTTTGAGCACTGCAAGTGGAGAACTGAAATAACTGATATTGATTGTAATGAATGCTTCAGAACTTCCCTCAGCTTTCTAGATGCCAGCTTTCACCCAGAATATCTAGGATTTTGACACCCATAATGACTGAAACACAGTCCTATTTTCATTATATTGGCCATTGATTCTTTTATGATTCTGATTTAATTTGTTACCCATTTCTTATTTCATATGAAATATAGTGCAAAGGCTTATGGGCATGATATATTCACTGAAAATCTCATGACATATGTACATCATTAAATTAAAACATGGCACTTTGACATTTGCAAATCATCCCTAGTTCTAATATAAATACAGATCCCTCCTTTGTGGAAAGCCTGGTGGATAACCATAGCCATTATTCTTCAGCCCATAACCCAAAATATTTCTCGTGTCAGATCTTGCATTGTGAGTTGTGAGTTCTGCGATTCCAACAGTCATGAAACAGTTAATGACTTGCTGATTTAATTACAGTATGGTTTAGATATTTGGGCCAGATATCTTTACTTAAGAGTAGGCTGATTTTTTTCCATCTTTTCAACTGACCTACATATATCTTCTAAAAATAGTTAAATATTACATGTCTTCAAACTACTGAAGCTGGAGCCTCAACTATATGTAATTTCAAAATATTAGAGATTAAGTCTTTGGAAAGATATTTTTAAGTAAATGAGATTGAGACTTCCTAATTTATCATCTAAATTAGAATTAGTTCAAAATTAAGGACCCACTCTCCTCAGAAGCGTATATCTAGGCTTTGCCCCCATCTGATAACTACGTTTCGTTAGAGAAAATTCTGGTCTTGTAAACAGTGAATCACATGTAACTGGCAATGTAATGGGAGACTGTAGAAAAGAAGGATCCAGACCTTTCTCTGAAAGAAAAAGGAAATTCTCAGTTAGATATGAACCAAAACAAGTTTCCCATGGGGGTGGTTAAATATTCCAGTGGGGATTCAGAAGGGCTATGGGATGTCTCTCCTTCAAGAAGTTCAGAACTTGACCACGCAAAGCCCTGAGCAACCCATTGGAATTACACCTGCTCTGGGCAGCATACTGGAGCGGATGACCTCTGGAAGTCTTTCCAGGCTGCAGAATTGTGCAATGCTGCAGGGAATTTCTGTACTCATGACTGTAAAATGCTGAGAGGTCATGCCAGAGAAATAGTGGCTCTAGAACTGTCATGTACATTTGTTAACAACAATTTTATTACTAGCCACTTAAAGGAAGATTACTTTGGCCTAATCCTTCATGCCTTTATCTATTTGTCTTATATTACACTTAATCCAGCAGAATTCATGTTTACTACCCTATGTTTTTTGCTCTGCCTTTCATTTTTAGGAAAAGTGTATACAGTTTGACATATACTTAAAAGAAAACTATTCAAGAGCAAGGAGTTTTAACTTCAGTTTAAAGCCATGTTGCAGACAACTAAACATGGTGATGAATCTATTTTGTGTCAAACCCAAGAAAATACTAGTGTCAAACTACTACTTTGATTACTTTAACTCTGAGCTTCTGTTTTGCTGTATCTAAATAGATTTGAATCCGTGACATTTAGTATCTATTTTGTTGTCATCTCCATTCATTTTGTTTTGTCTGAATAAAAAGAGAGGAACTTTAATATCTCTGGTGTTTTCAAAGTCACATCTGACTTAACAAAGAAACTTTCTTTCTTGTTCTCGTTTGTTTATCTGGAGTCTTCCCATGGCAATGTTACTGCTGTGGAAAAAAACAACCAACCAAACAAACAATAACAACAACAAAAAATCCACAACGTTATATGTATTCCATACATATACGGTAGCGGAGGAAAAGTGGCAAGGAGGGGCAAAACTGTAGAAGATTACATTTTCTCCTCAATAGTCAAGTGAATAAGGAAATTATTCAGGAACACAGAATATGTGTGTTAAACTCTCAAAATTTGTTAAGAATACAAACCAAAGGCTATGAAAAATACCTTGGACTTGTGGCTATTCTCATGCCTCTTAAACAATTACAAAGACATACAGAAAATTCATGGACAGGAGGAAAAGCTGAGGGTATATCGCTCTCTAATTTAATGAACACAGAACCATTCTGACATACTGTAATTTTGAGTTACATTCCGTGGTCCCAAAGTCATGCAATCCATCACCCTGTTCTAATAAAGATCTGTAAGTAATATCTCAGTCACAAAATAGAACTTAAAACTATGAGTCATAGAAAAATACTGATTAAATAATCTGGCTTCTGCTTAATTTTTGTTTCTCTTACACGTAACTAGAAATGAGGATTTCCCATCACCTTCCAACTAGAAGTAATGATATTTTTGTAACAGTTTTGCTATATTTACTGTTGTGGACTAGAAGTTTACAGTATATAGTTATTTAGGGAATTAATGCATCTTGCCTTCATTTGCACTAGTACTCATATTTCTATCTTTCCCTTTATTTTTATTGAATATCACAGGTCTTATTAAAAATGAGAAGAGATTAATAAAGTGAGACAGTGTTATATTCCACCACCACCTATGGAAAATGATGCTCTGATTTCAGTTTTCTTGTTTTATCCAGATATTGTTATAATTACAAAGACCATTCGCAGAACCCACCAGCTTTTAATTAACTGCCCAAACTTCTGAGGCTAATTGCTACGGAGGCACAGACATCCACTAAGAGATCAAATGCCTCAGGTTGAGAGTGAAATATTATATATTAGGCTCTCAACAGTGACTAATTTTCTACCGTGCCCAGTGTGTACCAAGAATCCAAGCACCTTTAGAAATCAATTGACTTTGGTAAAACAGGATAATAAGTCTTGTCCAGAGACTACAAAGGGTTAACCAAATTTTTGTGTATTCCTCACTCCAGTACAGTGACAGTTCCTTTACATCATCTCTACCACTCTCCCCGCTAAAGTGGCCGTGACTAATTTTGTGCACTGAGGGGCTGAAATTTGTTACATAGTGAATATTGATCTTTTAAGTAAAAGAAAAAAAAAAGTGAAATTATGACTTTGTGTCACTGACTCTCAGCAAGTCTGCTAACCAGATGGGCAATGTATTGAGGAAAAGGACACACAATAATCCTTTGACCTGTTGTCCTTTTGGTAGGTGGCCAGAACCACACATTTTCTCCATGCCTTGAATGTAATGTGTTGGTTTGCACGATTTTCTCGGAAAGTTCTGCTGAGCGGTGGGTAAACCAACATTTTCCCTTTGTTTAAGATCAAACGGGCAGTGCAGAAACTTAATAGATAGCAATAGTTATATAATAATAGTTACAGGTATTTGCAATTTTTACAAATTTTATAACTTCCCCAACTACAGGAAAAGTGACAGAGTCCAGCAGCCAGGTGAGTCAGTGTAGTTAATGGCCTTGTGGGGACAAATAGGGAAAATTTCTGCATCTGTAATATTTTAAAATGACCTATTTGTTATAATAGAGCAAAAAATGCTATAGGGAATGAAAGATTGGCATTCCACACAGGTGTATGCAGTGGACAGTGCAAGCAGAAAATATTTTGCTGGTCCTACACAAAAAGGAGAGAAAAGTTCTGAATGCAAAGGTCTGTAAACTCTTTGGTTGCTCTGCAGGAGATAGATTCCACAAACCATGGTTTCAAATCCAGTGCCTTGACTGGTATTGCCGTACTACATTCCAAGAACAGACTGTTGCTTATTTCCTGCTCCATAAAAATAAATAAATAAAAAAGCTATGAACTACATTATGTTCATACCAATAAGAATGAGTTGCTCAAAATTCTTGGGATACTAAAGGTCTGTTGTACCAGACTGAGGAAAGGTTTCCCTTGATAAGAAAATGACTAGCCACAGAGTATGCTTGTACTGTAAATAGTCCTGAAGTTTCTCCACTGTCCAATAATCTAGAGAAGTCAAAGGGGTGCCAGGGAAGAAAGTATTTTTCATGTTCTGTTAAAATCATGGCAGGAAAGATGAGAAGAATGTCTCCATTTTGCCTTCCAGGTCAAAAATCTCCTCAGATCTGTCACAAGGATGTAATTCCTATGTGCTGTTCTAAGTCCATTTCTATTCTCTGTCTTCAGGAAGACAGCCTTCCTCTTCTTAAATCTAATTCAGCACTGGTCTCCATCCCTTTCATAATTTGCTATAATCATGTGCCTGGCAACATTAGCATACTGCTAGAGAGTTGCTCTAAGTCTTCTTTGTCAATAGCAAAACTCCACTGAATTTTTGAGAATTAACTTGCACAGATGATTTGATAGACACTAGATGACTGACTGAATTTTTGGGACTTCTAAATGCCTATGCAGTTTTTGCCTGGAAGACCTGTAGAGACACAAGTATTACACAATGCTCTCTTATTTTATGAATTTTTGTCTTCATGTGTTTTTAGGTTTTCAGAAAGTTACGCATCTCTAATATGTAAACATCACATTTTTTTTCTCTCAGCTGCCATCGTTCTAAAAAAAAGTAGTGAACCTTTTCGACACATAAATTAGATCATTATAATTATGGTTTTACTTAGCAAATGGCAGTTGATGAACTACAAGCAGGTGTACATTAGAAGCAGCAAAGAATAAATCATCACTGTTCTGCTGTTATTTTTAGTTGCATAAATTGTAGAAATGTGTTCAGAGGAGATGGAAGAATGAACAATAATAAAAAAATAGCGATGAATTCTTCTAGGCCCCTGTTCTGTAGGTTAATGAAAAACCTTACCTTCCATAGATGTCAAAGTGAAGAGAGAGAATGCTATGTGCCCTTCAGGGTCTCAAGATACTGACTAAAGAAATTACTTTCAATTTACAAGTCCTCCTCCATAATCAAGATTCTTTTCTAAATATTTCAGTTCTGTGTATTTCCTATACACTTGTTACAGTGCAAGATTGACAGGTTCAGAAATGTTCTGGAACCCAAAAATTTCAGATCAAAGAATCAGAATTAAGTTTCCTAGATCTTTTTAGTTTTGTAGTAATTTAGAGAAGTTCAATAATTTTTTTTGAAAGATTTATTTATTTTCAGAACTAGCAAAAATTTCAACAGGATTGTAACAGTTTCACAAGCCTCAGTGAAAATGTTTTACAGATTCATAGAATGAATTACCATAGAAGGGCTAAGCTGTGAAGCGATTTTAGAGATCATCTATTCCAACCTTCCTACCATGAGCAGGGATGCCTCTCAACTGGACTAAGTTGCTCAAGGCCTCATCCAGTTTGACCTTGAACATTTCCAAGGAGGGGGCATCTGCACCTTCTCTGGACAATTTATTCCAGAGTCTTGTCACCTTTGTACTAAAGAGTTTCTTCCTAAGATCCACCCTAAACTTGAAATCCCTTTCCCCTTGCTCTGTTGCTGGACAAACTTGTAAAACATCCCTCTCCATCCTTCCTGTAGGTTCCCTTCAGGTATTGGAAGGCAGCTATTAGGTCCTCCTGGAATCTTCTCTTTTCCAGGCTGAACAATTCCAGCTCCCTCAGCCTGTTCTCATAGTAGAGTGATCTTTGTGGCCCTCTTCTGAACACACTCCAACAGATCTATGTCCCTCTTATGGTGGGGACACCAGAACCAGATGCAGTATTCGAGGTGGGGAGAATCACCTCTCTCAACCTGCTGGCTACACTCCTCTTGATTCCTCCCAGTGTATGGTTGGCCTTCTGGTCTGCCTGAGCGCACTGCCGGCTCATGTTGAGCTTATTGTCTGTCAACACCCCCAGTTCCTTCTCTTCAGGGCTACTCTCAACCCACTTTGTGCCCAGTTTGTATTTGTGCCTAGGATTGGCCCAACCCAGGTGCAGGACTTTGCATTTTGACTTGTTGAAGCTCCTGCAGTTTGCCCTGGCCCATTTCTCAAGCCTGTCAAGGTCCCTCTGGATGGCATCTCTTCCCTCAAGTGAGTCCACGGCACCACACAGCTTGGTGTCGTTGGCAGACTTACTGAGGGGACACTTGATGCCATTGTCCATGTCATTGACAAAGATATTGAACCACACTGAACCCAGAACAGACCCCTGAGGAACTCCACCTGTCACTGGTTTTCATGTAGACATTGAGCCGCTGACCACAATTCTTTGAATGCCACCTTCTAGTCAGTTCTTTATCTACTGAGTGGTCCATCTGTTGAATCCATGTCTCTCCATCGTAGAGACAAGGATGTCATGTGGGACAACATCAAACACCTTGCACAGGTCTGAATGAATGACATCAGTCGCTTTTCCCATGTCAATCAGTGTCGTAGCTTTGTCATAGAAGGCTGCCAAATTAGTCTGACATGATTCGCCCTTAGTGAAGTCTTTATGTCAGCTGACCCATCCTCTCCTCCCCATAGGCACAGCTTGCTCCCCTTAGACATTGTGATTTTCATGTGTGTCATGAGATCCAGAAAAATTTTATCCTGCTGCTCTGAAGCCACGACAACGTCTAAACATGTGTATATGTTTTCAGGTTGCTGAGGAGTTGGCAGTGCTTACAGATTTCATTAGTCATGTGGGACTATATCTTCATTCATAGAATTTTAGTCCCAAGTAGTTCACAGAGTTAAACAATAGAAGATCACATATGCTGTAAATCACAGGAAGCAGTGGTGTGTAGACATTATATGGGGAATAAATTAAAGCATACAGTCATAAATACAATAAATTATGGAGAGAGAAATTGAGAAACAGTCAATAGGTTTCAAAATGAGATGAGGAGAGAAAAGGAAGTCAATGAGGCAGGATGCTCAGTGAAGCCTCTTTCGGTGATGAGAGCCGAAAAGAAGAGTTCTACATCAATAGCCTGCAGAATGGTAAAGAAGAGACCATTGTTAAACAAGGAGAATGAAAGGAAAGGAGTAGAAAAAGAAAATAAGTCAGAGATCTTACATTTCTTCAGACTCCTAGAATTTTTTAGGAACAAAGCTTTTTATAATACTTGTCTTCTTGTGTATGTACAACATAGAAAGGCTGAGTAACACTGCTCTGTAGTGATACTCAGTTTATTTAGAGCTAATCAACATGCTAAGAACAATCTAGATTTTTCAGTATGTCTCTGCCTGAACTAAGTCATTGTATCCCTTTGTAAAATGCTTCCAGTTTTGATAAAATTTCTATATATTTAAGGGGCATAAAAGGAAAATAATTAAATTTTTTCAACAGTATACTACTGTGCTCCTACCAAAAGGAAGGGTTGCCATGGGAAAAGTATAAAATAGCTTAAAAATCAGCACGTATCACTCCTCAGCAAAAACTTGCATGTTCTAACCTAAGCAAACATGTCATAGTAAGGCTTGTCTTTTATCTCCAGTCTGGAGTGAAGCTCTCCCTATCAGCGCACCTCATTTTCAGAGAACTTGCCCATAGGTCAGCTGAATTGCAACATACTATACATTGACAAGGGACTAAGAAAATTGATTATTTGGACAAATTTCCTTTTAACTGTATTAAAGGGCAGAGCGTTTCCTCAGTAAAAATGCAGTCTGTTGTGTGAAGCAGATGTCTTGCGAGACTTGGATTCCACTTCTTTTTCTGTTTTGCTGCTTTAACCAAGGTGATTAGTTAATGAGATTATTTTTAATTTTCCTTCTTCTGAAAAATGAATTACTGTACTTAGCTTTCTGAGGCATTCTTTTGAAAATATAGTGAAAACTATTCAGGCAATACAAAAGAGAGGATTAAATCAGATCTAAAAGATTTTAATCTCTGTTCTGGCAGCACAGGTGTGAAATGTGTCACTAAGTCAACTGGTATTATTGTGGGTTTACACTAACTTGCAATTGTTCAGATCTTCTGAAACATTCTGACCCAATGTGCTATTTTTGTAATAATTTTTCATCAAAGGACAATGTGAATGACTTTTACAGTGTTACTGAATTAACCATTCAAGACCATGTCTTGGTTATGAAGAATCAAGTAATTGCCTATTAAAAATTATGCATTACACCTAAAAGACACAATGACACCAGCAACAAAATTACTGGCAATCCATTTACAAGTGCATGTTGATTTAACTAGGAAATTAGCTGATTTTTTTTTTTTTTAATACTAATTTCTTAATTAAATCTTCACGGTGTTTGAGTGCTTATTAAGCCCATTTGGAAAGGATATACTAGACACATTTTGGGATACGCTGAAAACGGCCTGAAGACCTCCTCCTCCTCCTCCCATGCTTTCATTCATATTCATTCATAAATACTGTAGAAAAACTCATTCCATTTATTTTAGACTCCCTTTTTAACAAAGGGAAAATTAAGTCAAGAGGTGCATGTCTTCTGTAATAAGACATAGAGAAAGAAGGAAAAAGATCTTTGCTGGCAACTGTTTAATAATAAAACCTATTTATCATCACTTTGCCAGGGTTTAACCTGAACTGATTTTCAGAGGAACAGTATTTCCATTTTCCACAATTTCAGGACTAACACAGATACCTATTCTTTCACTAGTTTGATCTGACTTCTTTTGACTTTGACCAAATATCCCTGTTCCCTGAGTAAGTTCTTGTCTGAACCAGGGTAGCATTTAACCAAACATCTAATTTTGAGTTTTAAATCAAGGCCAAAAACTATGAAAGAAGTAGGCACACAGCCACAAATGTAACTACCTCTAAATGTCTTTCAGGTGACAGTTCTATTAAAACTTGGTCTTGTGCAAACTCTCGTAACTTTGGGTGATCATCTCAAAATCCATGCTTACCAAATGAAAATAGCTGTTACAAGTAAACATAGGTAGCGTATTCCCTAAAAAGGATTGATAGAATGCTTTTAGTAACCCCAGATGGGCCTCTAAGACTGCATTTTGATATACCCCTGTGTAATAAAAATATATCTAATAGGAAGAATATGCAAGGAGCTACTTCTGACTTCTGCATCCTAAGACATGAAAGTCTGTGTTCTGAACTGCTTCATGCTGATAGCTGTTTAGAGTCTATAGTTAAGACAAATTCCAGATTATAAATTTATCTTCCCCATTTAGAACTGCAATCAGGTCAATTTTTTTTGTTTATTGGGCCAATAGCGACTGAAATAAAGTGTTAGTGATAAATTACTGGTATTACACTGTGATAATGATAAAGTAAATTATTTTAGAAAACTCGTTTAGTATTTTAATAGTAACATAACTGAGATTTATATGAACAATTTTTACACTCTTGACTAGTAACCCTTTTATTGATGAGTTAATGGCCAGCTAGATAAATTACGTTCTGTCAGCTTCACTCAATGCCTTATAACAACTCACACTGGTCATTAACTGGTTGATTGGTAAAGTGTTTTATTATTACTTTGGAAATATTACCTAAAATGAGGCACAGTAATTTCTGATAATTTATAATTTTTATTTTGATAGCTTGACTTTTTTTTAATCAAAAAATGTGATACACATTGAGGACCCAAAAATCTAAGCAGTTAATGTGATTTAAACTGAAATTATCAAAGTTACTTTTCAAATACAGACATTTGCACTTGAAATAGTAGCACATTTACACCCTTTAAAAACATTAACGTCTACAGAGAGATTAAATCTGTTCTAAAAAATTCCACGTGCACTCAGTTGTAAAAAGGCTGGATATATTTGTTAAGGCAGTGATTCTTTGCAATATTTTCTAATTAAGCAGTATGAAACCTTTTTCTTAGAATTCACACAATTTCAAGTGTGAAGGTTTTTTCCTTATCTCAGTTTAAAATTTATCTAAGATACATGGTGGATGTACAGTGCGACTGTTACCTCTGCAAACATTTTAGTTTTTAAAATAATATTTTTCTATGTACGCTTCTTTACAGCAAAACTAATGAGTCAGAGTGATTTTTTGTTCTTTGAGTTAAGCTAACAATTTGCAGAGAAAAGCATACTCTTGTAATTTTGAGAGTTGCAGTGTGAGTTTTCACAATGTAATGCATGTTAATAAACTGTCAACAGTTTTTCTTGATTTGGGGGGTTGTAAACTTCTCTTGTTATCTATTGTAAAACCAAATACTGCTTTGGTCCCTAATTCATTGAAGTCGAATTTGTTATGTTGCTTAATTGTGAATGTTAACTGTCAAAATCAATTGCTGTGAAGAGGGTAAAGGGTTATAAAAAACAACCAGAATTTTGAATTTCTTAATTAATTACTTAAAATTGCGCAAAAGAACACTGACAAAATATCTACTAAAATTTTTAAAACGCTTTTCTCTGTGTGATGCAGATATTCCCCCAATGAATCATGATATAGAAACACCAAGGTAGTGTCTGACTGTAAACAGAGGTATCCAAACTCAGTTGTCTTTTCCCAGTCACAGACTTGGGCAGTTGTGTGTCTGATCTCTCTTGCAGTGTTCAGCAGAATAACTGTAGAACTCATTAAGTTATGACTGTAGGAATTCTGTCCTTCCTCTTACATTAAATAGTGCCCATCCCCAATTAAATATTTTTCATGCATTTTATGGAGTGAGGTGCAGCTCTTTATATGTTTTCCCTAAGGATCTCTAGAGCTCTCATCATCATTGTGTTTGATCCTGGCAAGATTTTATATGCTCATTCCCAGTACAATTCATATCAGTTTTAACTGAATCTAGGTGATGGGTTGATACTACCAGGGGAGAAACTGTTAAGGATTTAATTTTTGCTTTATCTGGAGTCTGACAGGAGAATAGTGAGTTTCTCTGATTTCTCATTATGTCAGTTTGTGTTCAATCTCTTGAAAAACCTTCCAGCATGAATGTGTATCTATAAAAGATCAGATCTAGTTTTCCAGGATTCTCAGGCATAAGACACACAAGCACACGTGAAGGGAAGATTTGGTTGCTCAAATATCTTGCGGTGAGAAAACAAGGACAAATTGAAAAACAATTTTTTTTTTAATTAAAAAGAAAAAGAAGGCAACAGACTGAGTCTGACTGGTATCAGTCCAAGACTATTAGCTTTGTTTGTGCATAGTTTCCTTTGTGATTCCACAATGATAATACTAGAAATGGAACAGGATTCGTGAAAGCTTATAGTCCAATGACACAGATAAAGCAGGTGTGAATAAAATGGATTGATGAGAGTCTTGATCAATTAAAAATGTAATGTTTTCAAGGATGGAGATCCCACAGACTCTCAGAGGCCCTGTTCTAATATTTAACCTACTTTACATTAAATATTGTCTTGGATACCTGTGTATTCAAGTTCTTTGCAAAGACCTTTTTGATCTCCTTTTGACACTTCTGGATGGCATGCAATATTCCTACTACTTCTGATAGTTTTTTAGGTTTTTTTTACCTGATAACTCAGCATCTTAGCCAAACTACATGTCCCACAGAAGAGATGACCACATTTCAAACTCTTGGGAGGAGCACTAGACACTGCTGACAACCTGCATAGCAGCTTTGTCCCTCAGGAGGTCTCTCTTGGAAGAAGTCATAGTAGTTGTCTCAGCTGGTGCAGCTCCTGTGAGCACAGTTGAGGAGCTGCTCAACTTCCTAATCTTTGGTCAGTTGAAGACTGAACTTGAAGGTGTAGGCACTTACTAATCAGTAAACAGTCAACAGAAGCTGTTTGTTAAAACTGACAGAAACAAAAGCGTCCAGAAGCCTTCAGAATGCACCTTTCAGCAGTAGCAGCAGCAAACCATCACAAATGCCCAGAAAATTATCACCAGAGAAATCCCCAGAAATTTCCAGCATTCCGAAAGAACTGTAGAACTACTGAAATCTTTTGATACATATGAGTTAGCAATGCAAATTATAATGTGGGGTTTTTTTGTATCACACCTAATGCCAATCAGTCCATGTTCCCAGAGAGGAAAGACACAGTGCTTAATTCCAAAGATGGTAGTATTTAATTCAAAGATTAAAGTGGTTTCATTTTCCTTGTCTGTCCATGACCAGCAGTTTATTTGGTTTACCACATAAGCATAATTACTCATCTTTTTTCCTCTTGATTCAAAGTCTAAAGGAGTTCTTTGAAAGATTAGCTTAGACTAGATAACTTAGTGCCATCGAAAGGTGGTGGAGGTCTGCCTCACATGAAATATCAGTAAATCAAACAGAATCCAGCCCTTGTCTCTGAACAGGAAGTTAATGTGCTTCTGTCCCAGAGAGAGAATACAACTGTGCTATCTCTATATGTGTTGGATCTTAATGGTTTTATTCAGGAAAAGTCCATATAGTGTATTGAGTGGGCTAAGTTATATGTACATATGTAAGCAGGTTCTCGTAGGATTTTTTCTCCTTTTTTTTTCTTTCCTTTTTTTTTCCTACATTCATTAACTTAGAAAAATTGTATTTGATGTTAGCTGACCTAAGGAGCACATTTGTATTTGCTCAGGCAGCAAAAATGTAGACAAGAAAATGTCTTTTTCAGCAACATAAAGACAGATGAGGCATACTAGAGGAGTTTTTAGAATAATAATTATTTAACTAACTTAATTAGTCTCTGCTTCAGTCAAAAAAATAGTATGATAACACCAGCAAGTTATATCCATAGAGATTAAAACATTAAAAACTATACACAAAGGGTTCTCTGGGGCATTTTGGTATGTTTATGGCCCTTGGAACAGACCAGAATCTATCCAACTGGATGAAATAGAAAGTTATGGGCAAAAGTAAAACAGATTTTTATAAATAAGTTTGGAAATGGAACTATGTCGTGGTTTG